>NC_091282.1:557606574-557909074 GCF_032444005.1 Ranitomeya imitator | reverse complement strand
CAACCTGTCAGTGCAAAATGGCTGATGGAGCATTGTTATTGTGATCATGTGTGGGGGGAACTGATCATCTCAGTTTCACATCACATAGTTGGACAAAAACTATCACTGGGTTATTCATATCATTGTGAAAGAAATCTACACTGTACAATGGGGCAAAAAAGTATTTAGTCAGTCAGCAATAGTGCAAGTTCCACCACTTAAAAAGATGAGAGGCGTCTGTAATTTACATCATAGGTAGACCTCAACTATGGGAGACAAACTGAGAAAAAAAATCCAGAAAATCACATTGTCTGTTTTTTTAACATTTTATTTGCATATTATGGTGGAAAATAAGTATTTGGTCAGAAACAAAATTTCATCTCAATACTTTGTAATATATCCTTTGTTGGCAATGACAGAGGTCAAACGTTTTCTGTAAGTCTTCACAAGGTTGCCACACACTGTTGTTGGTATGTTGGCCCATTCCTCCATGCAGATCTCCTCTACAGCAGTGATGTTTTTGGCTTTTCGCTTGGCAACACGGACTTTCAACTCCCTCCAAAGGTTTTCTATAGGGTTGAGATCTGTAGACTGGCTAGGCCACTCCAGGACCTTGAAATGCTTCTTACGAAGCCACTCCTTCGTTGCCCTGGCGGTGTGCTTTGGATCATTGTCATGTTGAAAGACCCAGCCACGTTTCATCTTCAATGCCCTTGCTGATGGAAGGAGGTTTGCACTCAAAATCTCACGATACATGGCCCCATTCATTCTTTCATGTACCCGGATCAGTCGTCCTGGCCCCTCTGCAGAGAAACAGCCCCAAAGCATGATGTTTCCACCACCATGCTTTACAGTAGGCATGGTGTTTGATGGATGCAACTCAGTATTCTTTTTCCTCCAAACACGACAAGTTGTGTTTCTACCAAACAGTTCCAGTTTGGTTTCATCAGATCATAGGACATTCTCCCAAAACTCCTCTGGATCATCCAAATGCTCTCTAGCAAACTTCAGACGGGCCCGGACATGTACTGGCTTAAGCAGTGGGACACGTCTGGCACTGCAGGATCTGAGTCCATGGTGGCGTAGTGTGTTACTTATGGTAGGCCTTGTTACATTGGTCCCAGCTCTCTGCAGTTCATTCACTAGGTCCCCCCGCGTGGTTCTGGGATTTTTGCTCACCGTTCTTGTGATCATTCTGACCCCACGGGGTGGGATTTTGCGTGGAGCCCCAGATCGAGGGAGATTATCAGTGGTCTTGTATGTCTTCCATTTTCTAATTATTGCTCCCACTGTTGATTTCTTCACTCCAAGCTGGTTGGCTATTGCAGATTCAGTCTTCCCAGCCTGGTGCAGGGCTACAATTTTGTTTCTGGTGTCCTTTGACAGCTCTTTGGTCTTCACCATAGTGGAGTTTGGAGTCAGACTGTTTGAGGGTGTGCACAGGTGTCTCTTTATACTGATAACAAGTTTAAACAGGTGCCATTACTACAGGTAATGAGTGGAGGAAAGAGGAGACTCTTAAAGAAGAAGTTACAGGTCTGTGAGAGCCAGAAATCTTGATTGTTTGTTTCTGACCAAATACTTATTTTCCACCATAATATGCAAATAAAATGATAAAAAAACAGACAATGTGATTTTCTGGATTTTTTTTTCTCAGTTTGTCTCCCATAGTTGAGGTCTACATATGATGTAAATTACAGACGCCTCTCATCTTTTTAAGTGGTGGAACTTGCACTATTGCTGACTGACTAAATACTTTTTTGCCCCACTGTAGTTCTGTTACTCCCAAACCTAAAGAAATTTTCTACTTACCAAAAACAAAATATTAAACGTTTGTGTGGGCGTTAGAGATCAGAAAATTGATCAGTAACAAATCAAATTTGTTACAAATTTTCTACAATGATATCTGACCCGAGCAAAACCAAAATATTTGAGATTCGATTCACACAAATCCAGATACCGGCCATTTTGCTGTCTTTTTTTGGTGGCTGAGAAGGGGTTAAAATAATAAAATACATTATACTCAGCTATCCTCACTTTGCCTCTGACATTGCAGCAGCTCTTCTGTCTTCCACCTTGGGCTCCTGTGGTCATATAGGGGAATGATGAGCATCATCTCCCATGTGATTGCATGAGGCTAATCACTGACCACAGAGCCGAAAATGAATGCTGGAAAAAAACAAAAGATACATGCAGAGGGCCGGCAGCTTTGGCAGCATAAGAACGTAAGGGGTTTCGGACAGATTTTATTTGGACTGAATCACATCTTTTGACACACACAAGAGAATCTGCCTGATAAGAATTTGGAGAGATTCACTCATCCCCAACAACCATTACTAAAGTAACGGCCAGAATTACATCATAGGAGTCGGTAGTAGGTCCTTGTGGGCTCAACAAGCTAGAGCTATATGTCCCACGTGACGATCACATAGGTTACTCTGCTGCTAACCGCCACGCATCAGATGGAGCATGGAAAATAACAGATACAATGTGCCTTTGCGTGAAGGAAACAGTCATCCAATCCGGCCAATTACAAGAGGAATCTAGATGACATGCTAGCCCCACCACCTCCTCAGATGGCCAAGTCAAAAATGACATTCCATGTCATAGAACGTGGCTAGCATGAAAATAACTAATGTAGTCAGCAGAATGGACATCGTGCCATGTTTCCTCATTGTTCCTAAAATATGACCGAGGCAACAAGCAAACCTCGTAACTGACATTTTAAACAGACCTACATGCCGATACAAACATGTACACTTCACTTTTATTGAGCAAATAATCCTTTTAAATTCAATCTTCATCAATGTATACTGCAGTATGGTGATAGGTTACAATATGTATGGTACACAGAAAACAGTTAAAGGGAACCTGTCACCAGATAAACCGCCATTAACCTGCAGATATGGGGTTAATCTGCAGTTTAATAGCGCTATAATGCTGGCCCTAATGTTCTGGGGAGAAAATTAACTTTATTCTCCAAAGCAGCATTCCCATTTGAGGCACAGGGACATCGCCGGCGCTGGATCAGACACCACTTTAAGAGCGGCTGCTGTAACTGCGCCCCTGGCCCTGACTAACAGCTGAACCCAAATGCAAAGGGAGTGTTAATCAGGGCCAGCGTGCGATTATAGCTACCGCTCTCTATTCTTAGAGGGGCGACTGAACCAGTGCTAGCGCTGCCCTTGTTACTGAAAATGGAAAGCTGCCTGGGAGAAGAAAGTTCATTTTGTCCCTGGAATGTTAGGTTACATGCAAGCGCCGGCAGGCATTATAACTCTATTAACCTGCAGATTAACCCCTGTGATGGCACAGCATTTTATCTTATTTAGCAGATGTCTATTTTCAACAAGCCAGGGAGAATAGTCTGTTATCTATATGTTAACTTTTGAATTGACGTGTTTGTTTCTTGTTGGTCAAGAAAACAGACTTCTGTTGTTGTAAGCCTGTAATATTGACTTGTAAGTTGACAAGTTATTGTAGAACATTGTGCTCTTATCCTGGAAGACTAGTGACACAGAGTTATAGAACAATAATGCTTGCTGATACATTGATTACACATTGTCCAGGACAGCCAGTGTATTATCACTATTCTTCCCCTTTAACTGTGAATACTGGATGATGGACAGTTGTTAACTATAAAAATAGGTTATCTGCCTCTGTAACAAGAGACAGAGATTCAGCCAAGACATCCAGACATTCAAACATCCAAAATAACCAGAGACTTTCTACACTACAGGACAGCAGCCAAGACATCATGGCTCCATCATGAGGGACACAGATTTGTTATTCTACAGGATGCCAGCTTAGGGAACCACAGCCCTGGCTGAAAGAATACAAATTTGCTCCATTGGCCATCACTAATCCTTGGATATATTTAGGGTAGTCAGGATTTGGACCCACTGGTCACCTGAGCCCCATGGATATGTTTGTGGGGGCCAGAAATGGGACCCACCAGTCGCCTGGCTCCATGGAGATGTTCGGAGAAGCCAGGTTATGACCCTCCGGTCAACTGGTCTTGTCATCTTCCTAAGCTTGTCATTACCTCTTCTCTCTGTGTGTGCCACAAGTTGGATAGTCGGCCCTGGAAGCTTTGAAATAACAGCTGCTCATATCCCGGCAAGTCAGCGAAAGGGTAACTTGGTAATTTTGCACTATCATGGGTATTTTGCTGGGACTGTTCTATGTGTTAGTTGCCTGTTTTTTAGTTCAATAAAGTATTGCCACACTGTTTTACCCTCCCCCTGAGTTGTCTGAGTAGTATTACGCCCATAGTTAAAGGAGAGCTGGCGTTCGGTGGGATGATCCCTGGTCCATGCGGTTTCAACTGGCGGACTAGGGACTAGGACCCCCTGTGTCTCCACAACCCAATATCTATTTGTTAACAGTGTTATTTCTGGTGACAGGCTCCTTTTAAAAAAAAACCAGTTTTCTGAATAGCAATGCATTTCAGTAATAAACACTACCTCTTTCAGCACATTTGTGTGGCATATACTATATAAAATTTCATGTGAAGAAATTATTGATTTTTGGCATGGTTTCCTGTGAACACACAAAACTTTTAGCTACTGAAACTAACATCTATAGAATAGACCTGCAAGAAGCTTAACCCCTCTCTGACCTTGGACGTACTATCCCATCGAGGTGAACTGGGCCTATCTGACCCTCGACGGGATAGTATGTCATAGCGATCGGTCGCGCTCACGGGGGGAGTGCGGCCGATCGCGGCCAGGTGTCAGCTGCCTATCATAGCTCACATCCGGCGCTATGTGCCAGGAGCAGTCACGGACCGCCCCGACACATTAACCCCCGGCACACCGCGATCAAACATGATCGCGGTGTGCCGGCGTTATAGGGAAGCATCGCGCAGGGAGGGGGCTCCCTGCGGGCTTCCCTGAGACCCCCGCAGCAACGCGATGTGATCGCGTTGCTGCGAGGGTCTCTTACCTCCTGCTCCTCCTCCTTGCAGGCCCGGATCCAAGATGGTCGCGGCATCCGGGTCCTGCAGGGAGGGAGGTGGCTTCACAGCGCCTGCTCAGAGCAGGCACTGTGAAGCCTGGAGCTGTGCATGTCAGATCGCTGATCTGACACACTGCACAGCAAGGTGTCAGATCAGTGATCTTACACTATAACATGATGCCCCCCGCTCCTCCCCCCGGGGGGGCAATGTTATAGTGTAAAAAAAAATATACCAATGTGTAAAAAAATTTTTAAAAAAAATTCCCAAAAAATACCCCCCCCCCAAAAAAAAAATATTGTTCCTATAAATACATTTCTTTATCTAAATTAAAAAAACAATAAAAGTACACATATTTAGTATCGCCACGTTTGTAATGACCCCACCTATAAAACTATATCAGTAGTTAACCCCTTCAGTGAACACCGTTAAAAAATAAACGAGGCAAAAAACAACGCTTTATTCTTATATCGCCAAACAAAAAGTGGAAAAACACGCGATCAAAAAGATGGATATAAATAACCATGGTACCGCTGAAAACGTCATCTTGTCCCGCAAAAAATGAGCTGCCACTCAGCATCATAAGCAAAAAAATAAAAAAGTTATAGTCCTCAGAATAAAGCGATGCAAAAATAATTATTTTTTCTATAAAATAGTTTTTATCGTATAAAAGCGCCGAAAAATCCGCTAAATAAGCCGCTATAAAAGTAAATCAAACCCCCCTTCATCACCCCCTTAGTTAGGGAAAAATTAAAAAATTAAAAAAATGTATTTATTTCCATTTTCCCATTAGGGTTAGGGCTAGGGTTAGGGTTAGGGTTAGGGCTAGAGTTAGGGTTAGCGCTAGGGTTTGGGCTAGGGTTAGGACTAGGGTTAGGGCTAGGGTTAGGGCTAGGGTTAAGACTACAGTTAGGGTTGGGGCTAAAGTTAGGGTTAGGGTTTGGATTACATTTACGGTTGGGAATAGGGTTGGGATTAGGGTTAGGGGTGTGTCTGGGTTAGAGGTGTGGTTAGGGTTACCGTTGGGATTAGGGTTAGGGGTGTGTTTGGATTAGGGTTTCAGTTATAATTGGGGGTTTCCACTGTTTAGGCACATCAGAGGCTCTCCAAATGTGACATGGCATCCGATCTCAATTCCAGCCAATTTTGCATTGAAAAAGTAAAACAGTGCTCCTTCCCTTCCGAGCTCTCCCGTGTGCCCAAACAGGGGTTTACCCCAACATATGGGGTATCAGCGTACTCAGGACAAATTGGACAACAACTTTTGGGGTCCAATTTCTCCTGTTACTCTTGGAAAAATACAAAACTGGGGGCTAAAAAAACATTTTTGGGGGAAAAAAAAAGATTTTTTATTTTCACAGCTCTGCTTTATAAACTGTAGTTAAACACTTTGGGGTTCAAAGTTCTCACAACACATCTATATAAGTTCCTTGGGGGGTCTAGTTTCCAATAAGGGGTCACTTGTGTTTTTTTTTACTGTTTAGGTACATTAGGGGCTCTGCAAACGCAATGTTACGCCTGCAGACCAATCCATCTAAGTCTGCATTCCAAATGATGCTCCTTCTCTTACGAGCTCTGCCATGCGCTCAAACGGTGGTCCCCCCCCCCCACATATCGGGTATCAGCATACTCAGGACAAATTGGACAACGAAATTTAGGGTCCAATTTCTCCTGTTACCCTTGGAAAAATACAAAACTGTGGGCTAAAAAATAATTTTTGGGGGAAAATTTTTTTTTTCATTTTCACGGCTCTGCGTTATAAACTGTAGTGAAACACTTGGGGGTTCAAAGTTCTTACAACACATCTAGATAAGTTCCTTGGAGGGTCTAGTTTCCAATATGGGGTCACTTGTGGGGGGTTTCTACGGTTTAGGTACATTAGGGGCTCTGCAAACGCAATGTGATGCCTGCAGACCAATCCATCTAAGTCTGCATTCCAAATTATGCTCCTTCCCTTCCGAGCTCTGCCATGTGCTCAAATGGTGGTTCCCCCCCACATATGGGGTATCAGCGTACTCAGGACAAATTGGACAACAACTTTTGGGGTCCAATTTCTCCTGTTACCCTCGGGAAAATACAAAACTGGGGGCTAAAATATAATTTTTGTGGGAAAAAATGTTTGTTTTATTTTTACGGCTCTGCATTATAAACTTCTGTGAAGCCTTTGGTGGGTCAAAGTGCTCACCACATATCCAGATAAGTTCCTTAGGTGGCCTACTTTCCAAAATGGTGTCACTTGTGGGGGGTTTCTACTGTTTAGGTACATTAGGGGCTCTGCAAACGCAATTTGATGCCTGCAGACCATTCCATCTAAGTCTGCAGTTCAAATGGCACTCCTTCCCTTCCCAGCCCTCCCATGCGCCCAAACGGTGGTTCCCCCCACATATGGGGTATCAGCGTACTCAGGACAAATTGGACAACAACTTTTGGGGTCCAATTTCTCCTGTTACCCTCGGGAAAATACAAAACTGGGGGCTAAAATATAATTTTTGTGGGAAAAAATTTTTGTTTTATTTTTACAGCTCTGCATTATAAACTTCTGTGAAGCCCTTGGTGGGTCAAAGTGCTCACCACACATCCAGATAAGTTCCTTAGGGGGTCTACTTTCCAAAATGGTGTCACTGGTGGGGGGTTTCAATGTTTAGGCACATCAGTGGCTCTCCAAATGCAACATGGCGTCCCATCTCAATTCCTGTCAATTTTGCATTGAAAAGTCAAACGGCGCTCCTTCCCTTCCGAGGTCTCCCATGCGCGCAAACAGTGGTTTACCCCCACATATGGGGTATCAGCGTACTCAGGACAAATTGTACAACAACTTTTGGGGTCCAATTTCTTCTCTTACCCTTGGGAAAATAAAAAATTGGGGGCAAAAAGATGATTTTTGTGAAAAAATATGATTTTTTATTTTTACGGTTCTGCATTATAAACTTCTGTGAAGCACTTGGTGGGTCAAAGTGCTCACCACACCTCTAGATAAGTTCCTTAGGGGGTCTACTTTCCAAAATGGTGTCACTTGTGGGGGGTTTCAATGATTAGGCACATCAGTGGCTCTCCAAACGCAACATGGCGTCCCATCTCAATTCCTGTCAATTTTGCATTGAAAAGTCAAACGGCGCTCCTTCCCTTCCGAGCTCTCCCATGCGCTCAAACAGTGGTTTACCCCCACATATGGGGTATCGGCCTACTCAGGACAAATTGTACAATAACTTTTGGGGTCCATTTTCTCCTGTTACCCTTGGTAAAATAAAACAAATTGGAGCTGAAGTAAATTTTTTGTGAAAAAAGTTAAATGATCATTTTTATTTAAACATTCCAAAAATTCCTGTGAAACACCTGAAGGGTTAATAAACTTCTTGAATGTGGATTTGAGCACCTTGAGGGGTTCAGTTGTTAGAATGGTGTCACACTTGGTTATTTTCTATCATATAGACCCCTAAAAATGACTTCAAATGAGATGTGGTCCCTAAAAAAAAATGGTGTTGTAAAAATGAGAAATTGCTGGTGAACTTTTAACCCTTATAACTCCCTAACAAAAAAAAATTTGGTTCCAAAATTGTGCTGATGTAAAGTAGACATGTGTGAAATGTTACTTATTAAGTATTTTGTGTGACATATCTCTGTGATTTACGGTAATTGCATAAAAATTAAAAGTTGGAAAATTGCAAAATTTTCACAATTTTCGCATTTTTTTCACAAATAAACGCATGTAATATCAAAGAAATTTTACCACTATCATGAAGTACAATATGTCACGAGAAAACAATGTCAGAATCACCAGGATCCGTTGAAGCGTTCCAGAGTTATTACCTCATAAAGGGACAGTGGTCAGAATTGTAAAAATTGGCCTGGTCATTGACGTGCAAACCACCCTTGGGGGTAAAGGGGTTAAAGCGAACATGTTGTGTGATAAAACACTATTAGCCTGCAGATATGGGGTTAATCGGCAGGTTGATAGTGCTATGACGCAGCTATCGCACTAAAAGCTCAGCTAGCATGAGAAAATAAACTTTATTCTTCCCAGCAGCCTCGGACTTTCAGCCACAGAGGTGCAGCCGATGCACTTACAGTCACTGCTCAGTGCATAATGACTGGCAACTGTAACCGCTCCCTAAGCACTGATTGACAACCCACTCTATAGATATGCACTGTAGAGCTGGCTCTCAGGCAGTGTCGGGCTTTTAGTGCACTGGCCACATGGTGTCAGAACGCTATTAATTAACTCCTGTAGGTTCATAGTATTTTTGTCATGTGACAGTTTCACTTTAAAGTGAACCTGACAGCTTAAGCATGCTGCCCAATCCGTGGGCAGCATGTATCAGACACTGGCTGTATGAACTAAGCCAGGTATGTTTGACTATGAAATGCTGCAGCATTTCAGAGAAAGGGATACTTTATTAACTGCCAGGGACTGATCCACATTGGACAGTAGTCAGACAAATGGGTCTCCTGGCAGCTTATTCCCACCTTCTGACTTGGAGTGAAAGGTCTCTGCCTATACGCACATGTAGGCAGAGATCTGTCAATCCATGGCAGTAGGTGGGAAGAAGCCCCCAGTGACCCGCCAGTCCGACTAGTCTACAATGCAACCCCAGGGGATATATCATAGTTTAGAAAAAAAAGTGAGTAAACAATTTCAGATTTTTAATTAGTGTATTTTCTCTCCTAGTGGGAAGGGGCATATGCCGGGGAGAGCAAAAAAAAAATAACCTAGTCTGGGTTGCCCAAATTATTCTTTGGCCCCAGTGAATAACTGTGTAGCTACTGACAGCCAGCTTTCCAAATTTCTTTGCACCAATTTGATACGAGGTTTACCATAAGAATTAGATCATTTGGACAGATATATTGGGTTTATATATATCTTATTATGAAATATATCTTTACTTCGAGTGTTATTAGAATGTGCTTTGGTGTTTTTCAACACTCTGTCCTTGGAGAATTAGTGTAGTAATGTATTTCTCAGTCCGGGATCCCCGGAAGGTCTGATTTCTTATTCCCCAATCACATACATCACAACAAACTATTTTTAGCATCAATTTTCCTGCACATCAAACCCAGAGACAGAGAGGAAATACCCAGCCAGCGAAAAAGATGACGAGGGGGAGAGGAAGAGGGGGATGGATGCAGAGAGGGAATTGGAAGAGCAGGTGTGGTGGAGACAAAGGAGAGAATAGTGGAAAGCACCAGAGAAGGGCAAGAAAAAAATAACCAGAAGAGGAAGAACTGGAAAGTAAGTGTGCGAAATAATGAAGCTGATAAATCAGGAGGACGGAGCTCCAGGGGCATTGTAATGGTTAAGAGACCGGGTACCACTACATGCTGTAGGAATACAAGGATGCTTGACTCTTTCAAAAACGATTTCAACCACGTTGGCATTTTTTTTTCGGGGAAACTCAAATTTAACCCCTTAAAGAATAAACGTGACTATACTGTAAGTAGCCTTCTACTGACATAATTGGCTACTAATGTTAATTAATGTAGACATCTGAAATATGAAATGAGCATGGTTGTTAATGCATTTATTTTTACACTTGTATTTACTTAAACCTATAAGTAACAAATCAGTAATAAAGGTACAGGCATAAATGAAATATGGAAATTGCAAGAAAAATCGATTACAGTGGGCACTTGAATCTTAACCAGCTCATTGCTGAAAGCTTGGCATGCCATACGCAAGATATTGGTCACACCCAGCTCAGCATGACCTTGGTAAAATCCATTTATACATACCTGTTATTGGAAATTAAGGCAGTCAACTGTGACAACACTATGTGTCAGGAATAGATAACCGGCAGAGCGATGTGCACATCGGAAGAAAAAGAAGGCAATGTAAAGTGTAAGGTATATAGCTCTGGTGTGCGGGCAGGCAGGAGGCATGGCTGAAGAAAAGACTGTCGGAGAAGAGATTAGAATGACACCAAAGGATATTGAAAATGACAAAATACAGCGTATGGGCAGTGACGAATAATGGAAGAGAGATCATTTACTTACGTATAAAGAGATAAAAGACACCATAATAAATACTGTCAGAGACGAGATCAGCATCCATAATAAACAGCAGCAATGTCTGCACTCTGCAACGGCTGCGACTGAGAAATATGTTACAATTAGATTCTGTTATCCACATTATATGTATATTAATTATATATGTATATATGTATGTACATTCAGCAGACAGCGACTATTTTCAATTCAGTTGTACACATAATAAAATTGCTGCAGGTTTCTCATTTGGTTATAATGGGAAGAAGCCTGCAACTGCCCCGGAATATAGACGCAGAGGTCTGGGGCGCACATTTGGTGAAACTAGCCAGCCAAACATGGTAGCTAAGTAGTGTGTGAGCCAAGCTTAGGCCGCGTATAGCATATCTAGTACGATAATGTGTGAGAGCAGCCCAAATAAACTTGACGCACTCATTTTAATACTCCTTTATATCAGTATTTATTTAAAGGGTATATTTAAAGAGATTGTCCTCAATTTAAAAGAAGCAGCACTCACCATGACGAGCTGTAACTTTGGGATTTGTGTGTGGGGTCGAGGCGACATTTTGAATGGGTAATTTCCATTTAAGTTAGGCCGGGTTCACATTTGCGTTCAGGAGGGCTGCGGATGGCTGCGTACTTCCTCCCTTCTTCCTCCCTGAAGCTTCGCCTACTTCTGTATGTGTCCTGTGTTTCCCTGCTACCTATCTGTAACATTGGGTACGTAGGGACATGCGTTGTAAGCGGATGTGTCCGCATGCGGCAATTTGACGTGTGCGTCGACCGCATGAAAACGCTAAATTTTGGTATTACAGTGGCTAGCATTGTGTCTTTACAGCGCTGGAGTCCTGGCTTCAAATCCCACCAAGGACAACATTTGCAAGGAGATTGTATGTTCTCCCCATGTTTGCGTGGGTTTCCTCCGGGTACTCCGGTTTCCTCCCACATTCTAAAGACATACTGATAGGGAATTTAGATTGTGAGCCCAGTGGGGACAGTGATGATAATGTGTGTACATTGTTGTGGAATATGATGGCGCTATATAAGTGAACATAATAATAATGCAGAATTTAAAAAGAATCCAACACTCCACAGTAACATATTAATGAAAATAGATACTTTAATAGATAGGCAATCCAAATGTACTCATGATATTTGATCAATAAGACCTTCATCACATGTGATAGCATGTGATTTCTAAAGTTTTACTTATCTCAATTATTTCTGCTGGATCTGATTTTTTCTTATTCATATTGATATCAGTTAAAAGTCTCTTTTCCTGGGATCAAGCAAGTATAGCAGCTTTCCCAGACTTTAGAAATCACATATAAGCATGTCTGATGAAGGTCTGATTGACTGAAACGTCATGTGTATATTTGGATTGCCTATCTATTAAAGCATCTATTTTCACTAATATGTTACTAATACGTTTGTTTGTTCTTCCTATGTTTGCATGTGTTTCCTCCCACACTCCAAGGACATACAGATAGGGAATGTAGATTGTGAGCCCCATCGGGGACAGGGATGATAATTTCTGTAAAGCGCTATATAAGAAATGCATAATAAATAAAATACCTTGGAATGTCGAGTTTTTCTTAAACTGTCAGTGAAGCTTGTGGGTCACAATATACAGTGGATATGGAAAGTGTTTAGACCCCTTTGAATTTTTCACTCTTTGTTTCATTGCAACCATTTGGTAAATTCAATTCATTTTTTCCTCATTAATGTACACTCTGCAACCCCACTTTGACTGAAAAAACTAACTGAAATGTTGAATTTTTTTGCAAATTTATCCATTATTAATGAATCCTGACTTAAATTCCCAGAGTTCATAAATGCTCGTTTGACAAGGTCAGATGGATAATTTTGTTCAAAAAACCTTCTGTTTAAAACAGCAGCTTGTTCTATATAATCCTTGTCTGAAGTACAATTCTTTCTAATTATTCGATACTGACTATTTGGAATATTAGTCAACCATTTCGAGTAGTGTCCGCTATTAAAATGAATATAGCTGTTTGTGTCAATATCCTTAAAAAATGTTTTGTTGCAAATATTATTACTTTAATAAAAATAGTAATATCAAGAAAATTAATGGTACTAGAATCAAAGAGTGCACAAAAGGATAAGCCTCAGTCATTATTATTTTGTTCAATAAAAAAATCAATATCATTATTCCTATTGTCCCAAAAAAAAATCTAATCGTCAATGAACCTTTTATAAAAAAACTAATTGTTTTTGCCATTAATCGTTAACTGTAAATAATTCTTCAAAAAAATCCATAAAAAGATTGGCAAAGGTTGGTGCTAACTTCGAGCCCATTGCAGTCCCTTTCTGCTGATGATAAAACTCATTTTCAAATGTAAAATAATTATTCTTTAATTAAAATAAAATCCAACCCTTTCAATAAAATTTTTTATGGGCTCTGCATAGCTTAGTATTATTTCAAAGAAAATAATTAAAACATATTAATCCGATGTCATGTGCAATATTAGAATACAATGATAATACATCCATGGTGAGTAAAAGATATTGCGGTTTCCACAGGATTTTACGCAGGATTTATTTTTTCCGATGGTTTCTTTGACTGAGTCCATGGCTTGTACAGCCGGGAGGCAGATTGAGGAATAGAATCACATGTTGTTGTTGGTTCTTTTCTCCTTTTCCCGTTTTCTCTTATATATACATTTCTTCTGAAAATTCTGTTTTATTTTTCTGAAAAAGAATGAGATATATAGTAAGCAGAGAAATTGGAAATAAGCAGAGAAGTTGTAAATTGTAATTTTTATATTACTTGATCTATGTACATCTTGTTAGAAAATCATGATGAGTTCTGACGTCAGGTGGCATCTTGGCGCCGTTTTTTAATTCTGAACCTATTTAAACAACATAATAGTACTGTCCTTGCATCCTGAAGAAGGAGTCATATAGACTCTGAAACGCGTTGAATAAACCACCATAATTCATTCCTTCACTACGTATGGCTTCAAATTGGTTTGGTTAGCAACGCGGACATAATCCAAAAATCTTCCTTTATAACATTCCTATTATGGTCGTGTGTCGACCCGTGGATCTGCGGTAGCTGGCATATACACGCTTTCATTACACTACGATCAGGTGAGCAGCTCTTGCTAATATGATACTTGTAAATCGTGAGATAAGACCCTAACTCTGCTTTTCTTTTTCCTAAAAGTTTTTATTACCAGTAATTCTGTGTATTATTATGTGTTATGATGCTTGTAGCTTTGTTTATAAATGTTTTCTTTTTTTCTCATTAAAGAACAATGTTCATTATACACATTAGGATTTATTCGACATTCTATATTTGACAATCCTATTCTTCTAGTGCAGCAAACATGATCTTTGTGTTTCTTTATGCGTGTATTTTAGCCGTGTCTTCCTCTTATCAAAATCTGGAAGCACAAATACGGAATCTGTGTCACAGCATCATTCTTTGATATTACATGTAGTTGCACAGATATAAAGTTACCTACAGAATACTTTTAATTGAATTATTTCTAGTTTGCGATGCAGTGGCAGTGAAGCTTGGAAACGGATATTTAAGACATGACTTTCAAAGGAGTATTACATTTATAGCATATTTACTGGAATTCCCAACGAACACTTCACTGAAAACACTGAGAATGGGGGCCCTGTTCTCAAGATAAATACTGGTCCCACTAGTGGGGTCCACACCCACAGTTAATGCATGTATGAGATGGACATACCCCTTTATGTAGACAATGTTATAGCTTCTATTAACAGTATAATCTCTATATCAATTCTCTGGGGTTTTCAAGATCTCTATTCTCAGTCTTTTAATGTATACAACAGATAAAAACTGAAAAAGTCAATTGAGCTGCTAAAACCTCTGTTTCTAACACACTAGGACAGATTTTATTCTACTGGAAGTGAACAATTATAAGAAGGTTCCTATTGAATGATGGCAAGCAGAGATCTTGGAAACCTTAGTCATTGATGCAGAAAGAAAATGGGAGAATTTTATACTGTTATGCTATGCATTGAGTAGCTTATATTTGCTAAGTACAGTGCTAACTTCTGTGCATGTTATCAGGCCAAAATCACCAGGCTATGTGAACTTTTGGTCAGGGTCATTTGGATGTTTTGGGTTGTCATTATGATTTAAAAACGGAAAACAAATTAGTTTGACATTATTTGGCTTCATCTAACCAGTAACCATGAGTGGAGAAAAGGTTTTGGTGTTATCATTCAAATTCTCTGAAAAAAAAGTAAAGAAAGCAAAAATTCTGCCGGGGTATGTAAACTTTTGAGTACAACTGTATATCTATATCTATATATATATATATATACAGTACAGACCAAAAGTTTGGACACACCTTCTCATTTAAAGATTTTTCTGTATTTTCATGACTATGAAAATTGTAAATTCACACTGAAGGCATCAAAACTATGAATTAACACATGTGGAATAATATACTTAACAAAAAAGTGTGAAACTACTGAAAATATGTCTTACATTCTAGGCTCCTCAAAGTAGCCACCTTTTGCTTTGATGACTGCTTTGCACACTCTTGGCATTCTCCTGATGAGCTTCAAGAGGTAGTCACCGGGAATGGTTTTCACTTAACAGGTGTGGCCTGTCAAGCTTGAAAAAGGTTCACATCTACTTAAACCAAAATGTTGCTGAGATGAGCTATGAATGGTGTGCTGTCTCCATATTTTGGATTCCTATAATTGAGGTTTGGTCTATGCCTTGGGGACTATATATATATATTAGCTGCCATTTGCCTGGGCACAGTAACTAACTGTGGGGTTAGTTACAACAAAGTATAATGATTATATTGCATATAAAAGCATTTCACATCATATATTCAATACTATAGATTTGCAACACAAATTAACTGACATGTTGTCAGTAATTTATAGAATAAAAGAACAATTTACATTTTACTCAAAAATAGAAAAGAGAAAAGTCAGACAAACTGGCAATTTTGCAGTGGTCTCTTAATTTTTGCCAGAGCTGTACATATACTGTATATACTCGAGTATAAGCCGACCCGAGTATAAGCAAAGCCACCTAATTTTGGCACGGAAAACTGGGTAAGCTTATTGACTGGAGTATGGAGTATGCCTATATATATATATATATACATAATACATATACTGTATACATAACAAGAAATATCTCATATTTGCTAACATGGCGAGGCAGTATGATGATGCAGAACAATAAAAGCTGGAGGATGCAGTGAAGAAGAAGACAGCTGCTCAGTTTCTGGGGGTGATGAGGATGGGGAAATAAGTGAAAAAAATGGAGATTGAGTGGGGGGTTGAGGCCAAAAGAAATAGAGATCAGAGAAGAGCTGATAAGCAGCAAATGAATGAAAGCACACAGTAAAAGGGAAAGATGGATGATGAGGAAGGTACAAAGTCAAGCTTGTGAGTAACTAAGACAGACAGGGAAGAGATAAAGTCGATGAGAGAAAATCTTCTTAGAAAAAAGCGATGTGGTGATATTCATGCACAGCTTCTACATAGAACACGCTGGCTGAATTCACGAACCTGACTAAATATAACACTGAATCAAACTAATGGCTGAGAGAAATACCAAGATAGGGTTAAAGCTATTGCAGTTCCCAACCCTCCCCCTTCATCGCCTGCAGACTCAGGGAATCCCCTCTCTCTTCCTCCCTCCCTCAGCATCCCTTTTTTCCACATCAAAGACTGTGCTCAGGCTCTACCGTTGCTATGGCAATTGGCCATCTTCCCTCCATCAGCTCGTATGCCAAAGTCTGTCAGGTGTTTTGTCAATAAAGCTTTGTAATAATAGTTAACCCTTAATATCAAAGAGAAGATGTAGAAAAAGCTTGTGAAACGTTGCAGTGAAACAGGCGACAACAAAGGGCAACCTAGCGACATAGCAAGACAAAGTGCAAGTGACAAGAAGAAATGAAGGAATGTAAAATCCTCTAACGCTTCCTAAAAGTCATGACAAAGGAAAACATACACTTTTGGGTAATAGATCTAACAGGGATGTGAAAGCATAAAGAGTTAATAATGTTGCACAAATCTGTGCCAAGATGCAAACATGCCATCCAGCATAAACACTCCATAAGCACCATAGTTTATATATCCTTCCTGTTCCCCATTTCCTTCCAGCTAAACTGTTCCCCATTTCCTTGCTTCGCCTCCCCTGTTCCCCATTTCCTTGCCTCACGTCCCGTTCCCCATTTCCTTGCCTTACGTCCCGTTCCCCATTTCCTTGCCTTGTCTCCCCTGTTCCTTATTTCCTTGCCTCGCCTCCCCTGTTCCACACTTCTTTGCCTCACCTCCCCTGTTCCTTATTTCCTTGCCTCGCCTCCCCTGTTCCACACTTCTTTGCCTCACCTCCCCTGTTCATTTCCTTGCCTCACCTCCCCTGTTCCCCATTTTCTTGCCTCACATCCCTTGTTCCCCATTTTCTTGCCTCGCCAGTGTGATGCGGTAAACTAATGAATGCTCTATAGCAGCTGCTGAGATACTGAAATGCCCTATTTATCTGCAGTTTAAAGGTTAATTACTAGTTACACTCCAGAGAATTGCTGTTCTTTGGCCCACTCCTCAATCAGCCCTCACCCCTTCCACAGAAAGACATGTCTGTCACACATTGCACTGCAGTACAGAACGCCACAAAATGAACAATCTTAACCTTTGAAGAACTGATACAACATATTTGCTTTCTAATTTTCTGTCCAGTTAGATGATCTAATTATAATACACCAATATGGAAATGGAAAGGACTGTGAGAGTGCAAGGCCCAAATTATTTTCTAGGGGCTTTGGCCAGAAATGATCTTATATAGCTGTAAGGTCTGTAATGGCATATAACAGCAAGTGTATTCGAAGTGCTTTAACGTACCATAGGACTGTCTAGTCTTCCACACCTGACTCTTACTGACCTCCAGCTTTATTGTGTGCTCAGCCCACTCCAACATGTCTCCCTGGATCTTAATGGGAACCTGTAACTTGAATCACGGTGTCCAAACTATTTGCAGCATGAATCAAAACCCGGCTGCCCATGGTCTGTAATAAAAACCCTGATTCCACAGAGAAAATAAAATGCCAAAACGGGCATTTCCCAGCTCCGCTTTAAAGGGATTCTGTCAGCAGCGTTTTGCTGCCTCATCTGAGAGCAGCATGATGCAGGCAAAGAGAAGCTGAATCCAAAGATGTACCACTTAGATTACTGGGTGCAGCCGTTCTGACACATCAGAGTTTTTAGATTTAGCAATGCAGCAGAGCTGAGAAAGCTAACTCCACCCACATAATAGACAGTAAGCTGCTTATCACAGAAGGGGACGTTCAGACCAGGAGGCACGCACTGCTGTAGCTGCTGTAATCCAGCAATCATTCATAATCATAAGGTAATAAAGCCTTCAGTCTAAGTAAAGAGTACTACACCAGTTGACATGCTTGACATCCTTGAATTCTGTGTTTAACTCCTACTTTGTGCTGTCCTCATATCACATAGCAAAAACCTGCTGACAGATTCCCTTTAAGTGATTGATAGTAGTGGAAGTGGCCCTAGGAAAACCTCTTCAAACTATATATTTTTTAAAATGCCGCATAGAAAGATATACCTAGCTGCAATCGTTCAGCAAGGCTCAGATTCATGCTGCTTGTTGTTTGGGCAATATGAATCCAGTATCAGGTTCCCTTTAAAGGGGTTTTCCAGGAACAGAAGTAAATAAATAACATTCTAGGACAGGTTGCTGTCAATGTAATAATGTGGAATCCATTTTAATTCAATGGTGATTACCTCCCTAAAGAAAACGATTGTGATTTGCTAATCACAAATGTAGTAAAACATTAAAAGGCGAGGCTTCGTACCTGACGCGTTTCAGGTGTATACACACCCTTACTCATAGGCTCACTGCCTATGACTAAGGGTGGGTATACACCTGAGACCAGTCAGGTACGAAGCCTCGCCTTTTAATGTTTTACTACATTTGAATAAAGAATCCATTTTATCCCTGGATGGTTGTGCCGGGATCATTACCCATTTTTCGTCTATAATACAATATACTTCTTGACAGCAGACTTCAGGTCCGCAAGCGTGAAATTGGACAGATTTTAGTAACATTAAAGTTAAAGGGTACCTGTAACCTCCAGAAAAGCAATTTACCTGCAGATATAGTGGTAAAATGCAGGCTAATAGGATTTAAATCATGTCTGGCAGCCTTACTGCTACAGCTGCAACACAGAGAAAATCTATCTATATAATCATCTAAGGGTCATTTCGCCCTTCCCTACTCCCCTCCAGTCAGTGCCCCCTCCCTACTCCCCTCCAGTCAGTGCCCCCAATGCGGCTAACAGTCCATTAAACGGACTGCGTTACACCGCCACATAACGCAGTCCAGATGCTGCATGCCTATGCAGCATCAATAGTAAAAAGATCTAATGTTAAAAAAAATAAAAAATCATTATATTCTCGCCTTCCGGCGCCTTTCCCACTCCTCGCGATGCTCCTGTCCCAAAAATGCATTGCAGCAATGACCGGAGATAACGTAGCGGTCTTGTGAGACCGCTACATCATCACGTGTTATTGCCACAATGCATTCTTGGGACCAGAGCGTCGTGAGGAGCATCGCTAAACGCCTGGGCTGGTTCCGGGGGCCGCCGGAAGGTGAGTATATAACTAGTTTTTATTTTATTTCTTTTTTAACAGGGATATGGTGCCCACATTGCTATATACTACGTGGGCTGTGTTATATACTGCACGGCCTGTGTTATATACTGCGTGGCCTGTGTTATATACTACGTCTCTGTGCTATATACTACGTGAGCTGTGTTATAATATCCAATGTGTTAGAATCGGGCCACCGTCTAGTTAAGTTATATTCTCTCTGTAGCCGCTTGCTTCCAGTCATCGGGAAAATGCAGGGAGCCATATAAAGTCACCACTCACTATAAAGTAGCTTGGCTGTAATCACGCCCTGGCTCCTTGATTGGTAGCCTGCTGTGCAATGCGTTTGGGAAGCGTATCTCAGTTGCTTGGAAGAACTCATTTTCTTTGCTCTATGCAGGAGCGTAGCTACTGGGGGTGCAGACAGGGCCATTGCCCCAGGCCTCGCACTCTGAGGGGGCCTACCCGGAGCTAGGCTACTGTAACTGCATCGGTGTGCACGTCTCGCCGATACAGTTACATCAGGGGTCCCCAACTCCAGTCCTCAAGGCCCACCAACAGGTCATGTTTTCAAGATTTCCTTTGCATTGCACAGGTGATGCAATTATTACCTGGGCAAGACTAAGGAAATCCTGAAAACATGACATGTTGGTGGGCCTTGAGGACTGGAGTTGGGGACCCCTGAGTTACATTCTGCGGCAGAGCAAGGAGACTCGATCTCCCTGCACTGCTGCCCGGCCGCTATGAGGCCCCTGAGGAGGCAGTGGGGGACCCGGTGCCAGCAGTGGGTCCCCCCACCTGTCATCGCAGGTTCAGCTGTATCGGCTGGATGCTGATACAGCTGACCGCATTGATGGGAGAAGGAGTGTTATGCTCCCTCTCCCATCATTCCCCCTGTCAGTGTCTGATGCAATGACATCACTGCTCAGTGCCCACGGTCCGGAGATGTGTGGGTGCTCAGAGCAGCACAGGAACCAGGAGGAAGAGAGGTGAGTATATATTTATTTATTCATTTTTTTAGAGGCTGCCTATGGGGGTGCATTATGTTATAGAAGCTGCCTATGGGGGGCTGCATTATGTTATAGAGGCTGCCTATGGGGATGTATTATGTTACAGAGACTGCCTATGGGGGGCCCCATTATGTTATAAAGACTGCCTATGGGGGGGCTGCATTATGCTATAGAGGCTGCTGCCTATGGGGGGCTGCTTTATGCTATAGAGGCTGCCTATGAGGGGGCTGCATTATGTTATAGAGGCTGCCTAAGGGGGGCTGCATTGTTATAGAGGCTGCCTATAGGGGGTCTGCATTATATTATAGAGGCTGCTGCCTATGGGGGGGGCTGCATTATGCTATAGAGGCTGCCTATGGGGGGCTGAATTATGTTATAGAGGCTGCATTATGTTATAGAGGCTGCTGCCTATGGGGGGCTGAATTATGCTATAGAGGCTGCCTATGGGAGGGCAGCATTATGTTATAGAGGCTGCCTATGGGGGGTCTGCATTATACTATAGAGGTTGCCTATGGGGGGCTGCATTTTTTATAGAGGCCGCCTATGGGCGAGTTGCATTATGTTATCGAGGTTGCCTATGCAGGGCTGCATTATGTTATAGAGGCTGCCTATGGGGGGCTGCATTATGCTATAGAGGCTGCCTATGGAAGGGCTGCATTATGTTATAGAGGCTGCCTATAGAGGGCTGTATTATGTTATAGAGGCTGCTGCCTATGGGGAGTGCATTGTTATACAGGCTGCCTATGGGGGTGGATTATGTTATACAGGCTGCGTATATGGGTGCATTATGTTATGCAGGCTGCCTATGGGAGTGCATTATATTAGGGGCTATATTACACTATAGAGTCTGCCTATGGGAAGTGCATTATAATATATAAAGTCTGCCTATGGGAAGTGCATTATACTGTAGAGTCTACCTATGAGGAGTGCATTATACTATAGAGGCTGCCTAATGGCGTGTATTATATTTATGGGCTGCATTATACTATAGAGTCTGCCTATGGTGGGTGCATTATATTAGGGGCTGCATTACAATGTAGAGACTGCCTATGAGGAGCGCATTATACTATACAGTCTGCCTATGGGAAGTGCATTATACTAATGTCTGCCTATGGGAAGTGCATTATACTGTAGAGTCTACCTATGGGGAGTGCATTATACTATAGAGGCTGCCTATGGGGGGTACATTATACTATAGAGACTGCCTATGGTGAGTGCAGTATACTATATGGAGACCTATGGGGAGTGCATTATACTCTAAATAGTCTGCCTATGGGAGATGCTGACAGACTCACCGCCACGTTTCCGCGCCATGTTCTCATTCTCCTGCAGCTGCCCGATGTCTGCGCACTGGTTTCAGATCCCCTGGCACAGTGCTTAGAACGCCAGGTCCCGACTTCCTAAAGTGTCCCCAGCCAATGACTGGGAAGCATTTATTATTTAAAGGTATCTCCATAAGGTGGGGGTGCCCGTGCAATGTTGTGTGTTCCTAACATCCTTATCAATTCTCAGGTCCCAGCGCTCATATTTCTGAATACCAGCCTGTGGTATCCCTGGTCAGATTAGGTGGGGCTCCTAGTCACACACATCCAGGTCTTCCTTGAGCTTCATCACAGTGGTTAAACCTCCTAGCCCGTTACATACATGTACAAAAACGTATGACACTTCACTTTATGCAACTGTTGTCTTCAGGGGCAGGAACACGACACACACACCTCCTGATAACTGACTTTGACTCAATGCTACTACCCAACTTTTGGTCATTGGACTTTTGGAAGCTTCTTCTCAATCCCACATTCCCACAACTAACTGCCTTGACGTTTTTTTTGTTCATATTGGGGCTTTCCAACTGATTTATACAGTAAGTCCTTTCCTTAAAAAGGAACATTCAAATTAAACAAATTGACAACACAAAGCAATGGGACTTTAGGTATTGGTAGTTATATGATGAAAGTAAAGGGTAGGCCATAAATAAAAGAAAACCTATTTCCAGTGCATGGTTTTGGACAGGATAATGTTTATCGGGACTCATTCAGCATAACTGCCTTACAACAAAATTGTATTTATTGCCCATAGCAGCCAATCAGAGCTCAGTTAACATTCTATCAGAGCAGTTTAGGAAATAAATATGAAAAAAAAAGGAGCATGAACCGCACATCCTAAAATCATACGTTGATCTAAAGCCGCTAGGCAAAAATTTCTATAACTGAACATGAGGTTTTCAGTTTAACATTCTGATCAGACTGTATGAAGCCCACTGCCACGTCACAGCAAACCTCGTAGTGGGTCCTACCGCCCTAACGGAGCTGAGCCGTGGGGCGACCACCGCCACAGCGGCAATGCACCAGCAGGGCGGACGGCCTGATGCCCCACAGCACCCATGCTGCAAGACTGAGCCCCCATGACTCCAGACCGCGCCGCCCCACCAGCACAAAGCCACAGCAACAATGGCCGCCACACAGCACCAACACCAAAATGAAAGGAGCACTGAAACTGACCTTCCTCCAGCTCTTCAGTGAGAGCCAAAATGGGCTAGACCCCTTACTTTGCAGTCTCCTGCTAATTAAAATCACCTGTGTCAAATGGGAGGAGTGCTGGTCCAAGATCAACGTATGATTTTGGGATGTGCGGTTCATGCTAATTTTTTTTCTTTTTTGCAAAGCATGTTCTAGTCTTTTTCTTGGACCCGTTGAAGCACATTGTGTGCGAAACGGCTGTCGTCCACTTTCTCTCCCTGCACCCTCCTGCACGCCTGATGTATTACATGGACATGTAACAATTTCTTCATGTCGGTCCAATAAAAACAGCATGATTTCACAAGCAAAAAGGGTGAGTGCCGCATTTCTTTCAATTTTTTAGATTTATATGTGTGGTCAACATATATTCATTTTCTCAAAGAATTGCAAAAGTGGAAACCACTTTAGGATCCAAAAATCTGTGTTTCATGGGTGGCTATAACTACGTGGATTGTGGATTCAATGTTCTTTGATGAAAAGGTAAACACAAGCAGGTAAATGGATATCTCTCAGCAATTCTGTTAAAAGTTAATGGGTAATTCCCAAAATAATAAGTAATACCCTATCAATAAGACAGGGGATAATTTACTGGACTCTGGGGGTTCGACTGCTGGGATCCTCAGTGATTCCCTAAACAAGGCTTTGGAACCTGGCAGCTAAGCTATACAGACTAAATCTCGAAAAAAAGCAAAGATGCGCATTGTTGATCTCCACCCATTGGCTATGGGACTGCCCAGAAAAAGCCAAGCACAGTACAGCAGTTCTCTAGACAAGGAATAGAGCAAAGGTTGAACATGTGCAGCTCAGCTGCACTGAAATGGTGTCTGCAGAGCCTGGTTTCTGATCCTTGGTTGTTGTGCCCCTATCTATGAGAAATGTATCCCTTATCCTATGAATAGGGAATAGTTTACTATCTTGAGAATAAATCTAATGGTGTGTTACTTTTAATTGTATAAATTAATTAAACTAATCCCTAGACAGTACTGAACTGAACCAGCAAATCAGGAGTATTGTAGTTTGAGATGAAGCTATGGGGGGTATGCATATAGCTTAAATGTTGCTATTCAACCAACCAATAAAGGTTTCAGTGATCTCATAAGACATGATTATTATTATTATTATTATTTATTGTTATAGCGCCATTTATTCCATGGCGCTTTACATGTGAGGAGGGGTATACATAATAAAAACAAGTACAATAATCTTAATCAATACAAGTCATAACTGGTACAGGAGGAGTGAGGACCCTGCCCGCGAAGGCTCACAATCTACAAGGTATGGGTGAGAATACAGTAGGTGAGGATAGAGCTGGTCATGCAGCGGTTTGGTCGATCGGTGGTTACTGCAGGTTGTAGGCTTGTCGGAAGAGGTGGGTCTTCAGGTTCTTTTTGAAGGTTTCGGTGGTAGGCGAGAGTCTGATGTGTTGTGGTAGAGGGTTCCAGAGTAGGGGTGATACACGAGAGAAATCTTGTATACGATTGTGGGAAGAGGAGATAAGAGGGGAGTAGAGAAGGAGATCTTGTGAGGATCGGAGGTTGCGTGTAGGTAAGTACCGGGAGACGAGGTCACAGATGTATGGAGGAGACAGGTTGTGGATAGCTTTGTACGTCATGGTTAAGGTTTTGTAGTGGAGTCTCTGGGCAATCGGGAGCCAGTGAAGGGATTGACAGAGGGGAGAGGCCGGAGAATAGCGGGAAGACAGGTGGATTAGTTGGGCAGCAGAGTTTAGAATAGATTGGAGGGGTGCGAGAGTGTTAGAGGGGAGGCCACAGAGCAGGAGGTTGCAGTAGTCAAGGCGAGAGATAATGAGGGCATGAACTAGGGTTTTTGCAGATTCTTTGTTGAGGAATGAACGGATTCGTGAAATATTTTTGAGTTGAAGTCGGCAGGAAGTGGAAAGGGCTTGGATATGTGGTTTGAAGGAGAGATCAGCATCAAGGATTACCCCGAGGCAGCGAGCTTGTGGGACTGGGGAGAGTGCGCAGCCATTTACTGTAATGGATAGGTTTGTTGGGGAGGTCGCGTGAGATGGGGGAAAGATTATGAATTCTGTTTTGTCCATGTTAAGTTTCAGAAATCTAGCGGAGAATAAGGATGAAATAGTGGACAGACATTGAGGGATTCTGGTTAGTAGGGAGGTGATATCTGGTCCAGAGATGTAGATCTGTGTGTCATCAGCATAGAGGTGATACTGAAAGCCATGAGATTCTATGAGCTGTCCCAGGCCAAAGGTGTAAATGGAGAAGAGCAGGGGCCCAACGACTGAACCTTGTGGGACTCCGACAGATAGGGGACGAGGTGAGGAGGTGGTGTGTGAGTGGGAGACACTGAATGTCCGGTCTGTTAGGTATGATGAGATCCAGGATAGGGCCAGGTCTGTGATGCCAAGGGATGAGAGGGTCTGTAATAATAGGGAATGGTCCACTGTGTCAAAGGCAGCAGACAGGTCCAGGAGGAGGAGGACAGAGTAGTGTCGCTTGCTCTAGGCGGTTAAGAGGTCATTGGTGACCTTAGTTAGGGCAGTTTCAGTTGAATGGTGTGACCGGAAGCCAGATTGTAAGCGGTCAAAGAGGGAGCAAGAAGAGAGATGGGAGGACAGTTCAAGGTAAACGTGTTGTTCCAGTAGTTTGGAGGCATAAGGGAGAAGTGATATAGGGCGATAGCTAGATACAGAGGATGGGTCAAGAGAGGGCTTTTTGATGATAGGTGTGATGGAGGCATGTTTAAAGCTTGAGGGGAAAACACCAGTTGTTAGTGATAGGTTGAAGAGATGGGTTAGGGTTGGGATGAAGACTGTGGTGAGGTTTGGGATGAGGTGGGATGGGAGCGGGTCAAGTGCACAGGTGGTGAGATGCGATCTTGAGAGTAGAGTGGAGAGTTGACCTTCTGTAATGGTGGAGAAGTTGGTTTTGGAGGTGGAGGGCTGGGAAGTCGGGAGGAAGGGCGCTGGGGGTTGTTGACCAAAACTGTCTCTGATGCTATCAATCTTCTGCTTGAAAAATGAGGCAAAGTCTTCAGCGGAGATAAGTGGGGAGGGAGGAGGTGCTGGGGGACAGAGGAGAGAATTGAAGGTGTTGAATAACTGTTTAGGGTTGTGAGACAGAGAGGATATGAGAGATGAGAAGTAGGTTTGTTTAGCTGTGGCGAGTGTGGTCTTGAAAGTAGTGAGGGACTGTTTGAATGCGATGAAGTGCTCGTTGGAGTGGGATCTTTTCCATCTGCGCTCAGCAGCCCTGGAAGCTCGCCTCAGTTCTTTGGTCAGGCTGGTGTGTCAGGGCTGTCTGTTGATTTTGGCATGTGTAAGTGGGGCAGCAGATTCCAAAGCTACAGCTATTGTGGTGTTATATAGAGCGGCAGCGTCATCCGCATTGTGTATGGAACTTATGTCTGTGAGAGGGAGGAGGGATTCAGAGAATGAATGTAGGTCAAGATGTTTAAGATTTCTCCAAGGGTGTGAAAGTTTGTGGGGTGGGGATTGTAGACATGGAGTGGAGAGAGGTGAGAATGTGAGAAGGTTGTGGTCAGAGAGTGGAAGAGGTGAGTTAGAGAGGTTAGATAGGGAGCAGAGGCGGGTGAAGATGAGGTCCAATGTGTGACCATCTTTGTGAGTGGCTGCAGAAGACCATTGAGTGAGGCTGAAGGAGGAAGTGAGAGATAGAAGTTTAGTGGCAGCTGAGAGGGAAGTGTCAATGGGGATGTTGAAGTCGCCCATGATGATAGTGGGGATGTCCGCAGAAAGGAAATGAAGTAGCCAGGTGGTGAAGTGGTCAAAGAAGGTGGTGGCTGGCCCTGGGGGGCGGTAAATGACAGCTAGATGGAGGTTGGAGGGGGAGTAGATGCGCACAGAGTACACCTCAAAGGAAGGGAGGGTAACAAAGGGTGGCAGTGGGATTGGGGTGAAGAAGCAGTTATCTGACAGGAGAAAACCAACTCCTCCGCCATGTTTGCTGCTGGGGCGGGGTGTGTGAGAAAGGTGGAAGCCACCGTAAGAGAGTGCAGCAGTGAACGCTTTGTCAGAAGGGGTGAGCCAGGTTTCGGTGATGGCGAGGAAGGAAAGTTTGGTAGTAACAAAAAGATCGTGGATGTAGGAAAGCTTGTTGCAGACAGAGCGAGCGTTCCACAGAGCTCCTATTAGAGGGACTGGGGAAGCGGGGGCTGGGTGAATGGGTATAAGGTTTGAGAGGTTATGGAAGTTTGTGATAGAGCGTGGATGGGAGGTAGAAATGATGTGGGAATATGGTGAGGAGGACCAGGATTTGGAGAGATATCACCAGCAATGAGAAGGAGCAGAGAAAGTGTTAGCAGGTGGGAGCAGGAGAGGACATGAGGGGGCTGCCTGTGCTTTGAGACAGAGGATTGTATTTTAAGGAACAGTTCAGAGGAGGAGGTGAGATGGATGGGGAGGATTGAAGAGGAGATGAACAGTTCCTTATTTGGTGTGGGGATTGGGGGAGGTAGCAGAAAGTAAAGGATTATAGGGGTGAAAGTGAAAACAAACAGAAACATTGTTTACAGTGATTGGCCAGTTTCCTTCAGGTTCAATTCAGGTTTTAATTCTAATGTAATCCACACTTTTAGGACACACTTCTAGGCATCACACTGCAGACTGAAGTGTATGCAGACTTTTGCTATGCAATATATGGAAAACTAAGTGCGTTCAGGTGTGAAGCAGAGAGGAGTGGTCTCTGCTCATCTTGGCCAGAGAATTAAGAGTGGACCAGATGCATAGAATCAAGCCTGAGTAAACAAGGTCAGCAATATCACAGGGTAAGCTGGGGTTGGCTAAAAGGCATACAATGTGAAAGCTAGGAGAAGAGGGAAGTCTATGTGCAAAGCTGGGTGATGTACTATGTGCACTTCATAGACAGACAGCAGCAGAGCTGGGTGGATGAACATACCTGTTGGAAGAATAGAGATGCTTGTTAGAGTGCGATGGTGGCAGGTAGCAGGGGACAGTCTGTACACATGATTCAGTCCTAGCCTTGGCACAGACACATAATTGCAATTTTTTACACCATAATTTCTTTCAGATGATCAAAGCTTTTAACAGGCTGCACACAAAATACTGCATTTGCATTTCTGGTAATTCCTGTGCTATTTTATACTGCAATCTGGGCTGATGATTGCTTTCCTGCTGCCAAAAAAGTTCAAATGGTGCCTTCCCTGCAGTGTAATATAAACCTGCATTGAATACACACAACTCTGTCATTGTTTTTTTTTTTTTTTTTGGGGGGGGGGGGTTGCTTTCATAGTATTCATTGTATGGTAAAAATAACCAGTGAATATGTTTCTTCAGGTTAGCACAATTACAGCAATAGCAAACTTTCATACACTTTGCTTTGTAAAAAAAATTAGTTTGTATATCCAGTTCTTGAGACCAATAACGCTTTATTTTTCCTCCCATGGAGCTGCGTGAGTTTATTTTTTGTGGGGTCAGGTGATGTATTTATCAATATCAATTTGGGGTATATACAACATTTTGATGACTTTTTATTGCAATTAACTAGGGAGGTGAGGTGACAAAAAAAAAAATTTTGGCGGTGTTTCTTTTTCTCTTTATCATACAGGTTAATTATTTTATATTTTCATAGGTCAGGTGTGGCGGTGCCAAACATGTAATTTTTTTTTACATTTTGTTGTTTTTTTGCCACTTCACCTCCACGCGATTTTCTGTTTTTTTTCCCCTCCCTGTTATTTCTTCTTACATATTCTCACAGTGTGCCATCTGACATACAGCATAAACCTTCTGTGTCTGCCAAAATAAGCAGATTATTCTTTGTAATCTAACTTGTAGACTCTCCTCAGTGCAGCGGTCCCTCTGCAGTCATCGGGGAGACCCAGTCAGTGCGGCGCCGATGCTCTGTGATGAGGGAAGGGGAAGAAGAGCGTGCCGCTTACTGCTCTGTACGCTACTCTGCGCTCGCGCCCAACTGATCTGCTTCCAGCGCTTTTCTCTTTTATCCCCCCACTGCTGGGCGCACTTTTCTCCTATCACTCCCCACCCTCCTGGGACAGCAGGAAGGTCCACCTGGCTAGCGCTTTCCCCAGGCAATGGGGGAAGGTCCTACTCACTCAAGGTTCCTCCCAGAAACAGGGGATGCAGCCTCTTCAGTTCCAGACCTGGCATGCAGATACAGTGGGGCAAAAAAGTATTTAGTCAGGCAGCAATAGTGCAAGTTCCACCACTTAAAAAGATGAGAGGCGTCTGTAATTTACATCCTAGGTAGACCTCAACTATGGGAGGCAAACTGAGAAAAAAAATCCAGAAAATCACATTGTCTGTTTTTTTAACAATTTATTTGCATATTATGGTGGAAAATAAGTATTTGGTCAGAAACAAACAATCAAGATTTCTGGCTCTCACAGACCTGTAACTTCTTCTTTAAGAGTCTCCTCTTTCCTCCACTCATTACCTGTAGTAATGGCACCTGTTTAAACTTGTTATCAGTATAAAAAGACACCTGTGCACACCCTCAAACAGTCTGACTCCAAACTCCACTATGGTGAAGACCAAAGAGCTGTCAAAGGACACCAGAAACAAAATTGTAGCCCTGCACCAGGCTGGGAAGACTGAATCTGCAATAGCCAACCAGCTTGGAGTGAAGAAATCAACAGTGGGAGCAATAATTAGAAAATGGAAGACATACAAGACCACTGATAATCTCCCTCGATCTGGGGCTCCACGCAAAATCCCACCCCGTGGGGTCAGAATGATCACAAGAACGGTGAGCAAAAATCCCAGAACCACGCGGGGCGACCTAGTGAATGAACTGCAGAGAGCTAGGACCAATGTAACAAGGCCTACCATAAGTAACACACTATGCCACTATGGACTCAGATCCTGCAGTGCCAGACGTGTCCCACTGCTTAAGCCAGTACATGTCCGGGCCCGTCTGAAGTTTGCTAGAGAGCATTTGGATGATCCAGAGGAGTTTTGGGAGAATGTCCTATGGTCTGATGAAACCAAACTGGAACTGTTTGGTAGAAACACAACTTGTCGTGTTTGGAGGAAAAAGAATACTGAGTTGCATCCATCAAACACCATACCTACTGTAAAGCATGGTGGTGGAAACATCATGCTTTGGGGCTGTTTCTCTGCAAAGGGGCCAGGACGACTGATCCGGGTACATGAAAGAATGAATGGGGCCATGTATCGTGAGATTTTGAGTACAAACCTCCTTCCATCAGCAAGGGCATTGAAGATGAAACGTGGCTGGGTCTTTCAACATGACAATGATTCAAAGCACACCGCCAGGGCAACGAAGGAGTGGCTTCGTAAGAAGCATTTCAAGGTCCTGGAGTGGCCTAGCCAGTCTCCAGATCTCAACCCTATAGAAAACCTTTGGAGGGAGTTGAAAGTCCGTGTTGCCAAGCGAAAAGCCAAAAACATCACTGCTCTAGAGGAGATCTGCATGGAGGAATGGGCCAACATACCAACAACAGTGTGTGGCAACCTTGTGAAGACTTACAGAAAACGTTTGACCTCTGTCATTGCCAACAAAGGATATATTACAAAGTATTGAGATGAAATTTTGTTTCTGACCAAATACTTATTTTCCACCATAATATGCAAATACATTTTTAAAAAAACAGACAATGTGATTTTCTGGATTTTTTTTCTCAGTTTGTCTCCCATAGTTGAGGTCTACCTATGATGTAAATTACAGACGCCTCTCATCTTTTTAAGTGGTGGAACTTGCACTATTGCTGACTGACTAAATACTTTTTTGCCCCACTGTACCTGCGGTCCGGTTATCCCCTTTACATTGTCTTCTTACACATTCTCAAAGTGTGCAATCTGACAGCACAAACCTTCTGTGTCTGCCAAAATAAGCAGATCATTCTTTGTAGTCTAACTTGTTTATTAGATACAGTATAAAGGGGTGTGGTCAGAAATTATGGCATAAAATTAAAACACACCAAATATAAGAAATGATAGTAAAATGCCAAACAAAAAATAGGGTTCAGTACAATATAACAAGATCAAAAAAAGAAAAAATGCACACAAGAACGAATTATAATCAAAAATATGAAATTTTTATTGACAATAAAGGACCAAAAAGATGGATGTTGTATAGAATAGCAATGTATGAATGTAGTTAAACTACAAGAATACAAATAACAGGTGTAAGTATTTAGCTTTGAAAGTCATATAACTATGACATTTACAATTAACAGTGAAAGCACACTGCAAGATGGAGCTTGTAACAATTACATCTGATTTAATAACACTTCTGAATACACTATACCACAGAAAAGAGAGAGTTCCCTTCCCAGATATATGTTATCCAGGATGCCGGAGTTTTAGCAACATATTGCAGGAGAAAGTTTTACACAACTGTACAGAAAAACTGCTTCTTACAAAATGACTGCTTCACCAGGACCTTCTTACCCAAAATGCACTGAATTCTCCCACAATGCAACGACTGCTTTATAGAAAAACAACATGTAGTACAATGGAATGCCATCAGATACACTGTGTGCAGAATTATTAGGCAAGTTGTATTTTGATCACTTACTTTTTATACATGTCCTACTCCAGGCTGTTAAGACTTGAAGGTCAACTGCCAATTAAGTAAATCAGGTGATGTGCATCTCTGTAATGAGGAGGGGTGTTGTCTAATGACATCAAAACCCTATATAAGGTGTGCTTAATTATTGAGCAACTTCCTTTCCTTTGGCAAAAATGAGTCAGAAGAGAGATTTGATGGGCTCTGAAAAGTCGAAAATTGTGAGATGTCTTGCAGAGGGATGCAGCAGTCTTGAAATTGCCAAACTTGTGAAGCATGATCACGGAACAATCAAGGGTTTCATGGCAAAGAGCCAATAGGTTCACAAGAAGCGTGTTGGGCAAAAAAGGCGCAAAACAACGGCCTATGAATTGAGGAAAATCAAGCGTGAAGCTGCCAAGATGCCATTTGCCACCAGTTTTGCAATATTTCAGAGCTGCAAGGTTACTGGATTAACAAAAAGCACAAGGTGTACGATACTCAGGGACATGGCCAAGGCAAGGTAAGGAAGGCTGAAAAACGACCACCTTTGAACAAGAAACATAAGATAAAACTTCAAGACCAAGAAATATCTTAAGACTAACTTTTCAAAGGTTTTATGGACTGATGAAATGCGAGTGACTCTTGATGGGCCAGATGGATGGGCCAGAGGCTGGATCAGTAAAGGGCAGAGAGCTCCACTCCGACTCAGGCACCAGCAAGGTGGAGGTGGGGTACTGGTATGGGCTTGTATCATCAAAGATGAACTTGTGGGACCTTTTTGGGTTGAGGATGGAGTGAAGCTCAACTCCCATACCTACTGCCAGTTTCTGGACGACAACTTCTTCAAGCAGTTGTACAGGAAGAAGTCGGTATCGTTCAAGAAAAACATGATTTTCATGCAGGACAATGCTCCATCACATGCCTCCAACTACTCCACAGCGTGGCTGGCCAGTAAAGGTCTCAAAGAAGAAAAAATAATGACATGACTCCCTTGTTCACCTGATCTGAACCCCATAGAGAACATGTGGTCCCTTATAAAATGTGAGATCTACAGGGAGGGAAAACAGTACACCTCTCGGAACAGTGTCTGGGAGGCTGTGGTGGCTGCTACACACAATGTTGATCGTAAACAGATCAAGCAACTCACAATCTATGGATGGAAGGCTGTTGAGTGTCATCATAAAGAAAGGTGGCTATATTGGTCACTAATTTTTTGGGGTTTTGTTTTTGCATGTCAGAAATGTTTATTTCTAAATTTTGTTCAGTTATATTGGTTTACCTGGTGAAAATAAACAAGTGAGATGGGAATATATTTGTTTTTTATTAAATTGCCTAATAATTCTGCACAGTAATACTTACCTGCACAAACAGATATCCTCCTCAGGCCAGTCTCACACGTCCAGATAATTCCGGTACCGGAAAAATCGGTACCGGAATTATCCGTGTCCGTGTGCTTACGTTGAACATCAGTGTGGCACACGTGCGGCAGCCGTGTGCCGCCCATGTGCCGACTGAGGACCACACGGACCGTGCAGGAGACAGTGCTAGAGTTAAGCGCTGTCCCCTGCGTGCGGTGTTGAAGCCAGTATTCATCCCTTCTTCCCAGCAACGTTTGCTGGAAAGAAGGAATGAATAATTTTTTTTATTTTTGTTTTTAAAATAAAGTTGCCGGTAATCTGCCCCCTCCCACCCCCTGTGCGCCTCCCCGCCCGCCCCGCAGAGCCATAACTTTTTAATTTTTCCATTAATATGGCCATGTGAGGGCTTATTTTTTGCGAAATAAGTTGTACTTTTGAACTACATCATTGGTTTTAGCATGTCGTGTACTAGAAAACGGGAAAAAAAAATTTTCGTTTGGCTTTTTTGCTAGGTTCAATAAATGCTAAAACTGACCTGCCATTATGATTCTCCAGGTCAGTACGAGTTCATAGACACCTAACTTGACTAGGTTATTTTTTATCTAAGTGGTGAAAAAAAAATTACAAACTTTGCTAACAAAAAAAAAAATTGCGCCATTTCCGATACCCGTAGCGTCTCCATTTTTCACGATCTGGGGTCGGTTGAGAGCTTATTCTTTGCGTGCCAGGCTGGCGTTTTTAATGATACCATTTCGGTGCAGATAAGTTCTTTTGATCGCCCGTTATTGCATTTTCATGCAATGTCATGGCGACCAAAAAAACGTAATTCTGGTGTTTCGAATTTTTTTTCTTGCTACGCTGTTTAGCAATCAGGTTAATGCTTTTTTTTATTGATAGACCGGGCGATTCTGAACGCGGTGATACCAAATCTGTGTAGGTTTGATTTTTTTTTTATTGATTTATTTTGAATGGGGCGAAAAGGGGGTGATTTAAACTTTTATATTTTTTTCACATTTTTTTAACTTTTTTTTTTTTTTTAAACTTTTGCCATGCTTCAATAGCCTCCATAAGAGACTTGAAGCTGGCACAACTCGATCGCCTCTGCTACATAGCAGCGATAATCAAATCGCTGCTATGCAGCAGAAATGCAGGTGTGCTGTGAGTGCCGACCACAGGGTGGCGCTCACAGCTACCTGGGATCTGTAACCATAGAGGTCTCAAGGACCTCTATGGTTACTTTGCAGAAGCATCGCTGACCCCCGATCATGTGACAGGGGTCAGCGATGCGCTCATTTCCGGCCGCCCGCCGGAAGCGCCAGTCAAATGCCGCTGTCAGCGTTTGACAGCGGCATTTAACTAGTTAATAGCGGCGGGTGAATCGCGATTTCACCCGCCGCTATTGCGGGCACATGTCAGCTGTTCAAAACAGCTGACATGTCCCGGATTGATGCGGGCTCACCGCCGGAGCCCAGCATCAAAGTGGGGGATCTGACCTCGGACGCACTATCCTGTCCGAGGTCAGAAAGGGGTTAATAGGCTTAAACAGGAATAGTCTTCTTTGCTGACATTGATAATTGGGTTTTCCCGGCTGCATCCTCCTGCTATAGACCTGTTATGTACTGCATTGCTCTAGACTGTTATATGGGCATTTAAATAAGAGACAGTGAAACAGGAGTTACTGACTTCTGAAAGACCAGAAAGATTTTAAGATGTATTAAAGGTTTCATATACTAACTTCTGAGGTACGGTGGGTATTGAAAGTATTCAGACCCCTTTTCACTGAGTTTCATTGCAGCCATTTTGTAAATTAAAAAAAGTTAATTTTTTTCTCATTAATGTACACTCTGCACCCCATCTTGACTGAAAAAAACAGAAATGTAGTCATTTGTGCAAATTTATTAGCAAAGAAAAACTGAAATATCACATGGACATAAGTATTCAGACCCTTTGCTCAGACACTCATATTTAAGACACTTAAATTTCCCTGTGATCCTCTTTGAGATGGTTCTTCTCCTTCATTGGAGTCCAGCTGTGTTTAATTAAACTGATAGGACTTGATTTGGAAAGGCACACACCTGTCTATGTAAGACCTCACAGCCCACAGTGCGTGACAGACCAAATGAGCATCATGAGGTCAAAGGAACTGGCCAAGTATATCAGAGACAGAATTGTGGCAAGGCACAGATCTGGCCAAGGTTACAACAGAATTTCTGCAGTACTCAAGGTTCCTAAGTGCACAGTGGCCTCCATAATCCTTAAATGGAAGAAGTTCGGCACCACCAGAAGTTTTCCTAGACCTGGCCGTCCAGCCAAACTGCGCAATCGTGGGAGAAGAGCCTTGGTGAGAGAGCTAAAGAAGAACCCCAAGATCATGGTCATAGAAACTTCATTCCAGCTCACCCAGTAGCTCTATGCTCATCCACCTGGGGCTCAGACTCCGGCCTCGCCCTGGCCTCACATCAAGGAAAATAGAAAAAATTGGAGTCCGGCTCAACAGGACTGGATTTCCTTTTCTTTTTATTTTTCAATAAAACTCTGACTCATGAGTAAGACTGCCTAGTGCAGTCGAAACGCGTCGACTTGGTCATGATATTTTACTTTTGTACGCACTATATTTTCTTTTGAAAAAGAAAAGGAAATCCAGTCCTGTTGAGCCGGACTCCAATGTTTTTCCCAAGATCACTGTGGCTGAGCTCCAGAAAAGCAGTAGGAAGATGGGAGAAAGTTCCACAAAGTCAACTATCACTGCAGCACCAGTCGGGTCTTTATGGCAGAGTGGCAAGACAGAAGCCTCTCCGCAGTGCAAGACATATGAAAGCCCACAAAGAGTTTGCTAAAAAACACATGAAGGATTTCCAGACTATGAGAAATAAGATTCTCTGGTCTGACAAGACAAAGATAGACCTTTTTGGTGATAATTCTAAGCGGTATGTGTGGAGAAAACCAGGCACTGCTCATCTCCTGCCCAGTACAATCCCAACAGTGAAACATGGTGGTGGCAGCATCAAGCTATGGGGCTGTTTTTCTGCTGCAGGGACAGCATGACTGGTTGTCATTGAAGGAAACATGAATGAGTCCAAGTACAGAGATATCCTGGATGAAAACCTCTTCCAGAGTGCTCTGGACCTCGGACTTGGCCGAAGGTTCACTTTCCAACAAGACAATGACCCCAAGCACACAGCTAAAATAACAAAGGAGTCGCTTCAGAACAACTTGACTGGCCCAGCCAGAGCCCTGACCTAAACCCAATTGAGCATCTCTAGAGAGACCTGAAAATGTCAGTCCACCAATGTTCACCATCCAAGTTGATGGAACTGGAGAGGACCTGCAAGGAAAAATGGCAGGGAATACCAAAATCCAGGTGTGAAAACCTTGTTGCATCATTCCCAAGAAGACTCATGGCTGTACTAGCTCAAAAGGGTGCTCCTACTCAATACTGAGCAAGGGGTCTGAATACTTATGATCATATGATATTTCAGTTTTTCTTTTTTGATAAATTTGCAAATATAACATTTTTGTTTTTTTTTCAGTCAAGATGGGGTTTCGGAGTTTACATTAATGAGAAAAAAAAATGAACTTTTTTGAATTTACCAAATGGCTGCAATGAAACAAAGAGTGAAAAATTTAAAGGGGTCAGAATACTTTCCGTACCCACTGTAGGCAAATACAATGACATGACAAGTGTGTTGCTTTCTGCTGATCAGTTAGCTTAGTCCATGTGGACCCTGTGGATTGGACACAATGGCTTTAAAAGATGGATTAGTTCCTATGATTTATGACGGAGTCTAAAACACGATTTTTCTAAGCATACATATTGCAGATGCCATGAATGTAAAAAGATGAAATAAACAAGCAGTTTTAAAGTCAAACGAACCTAGGTGATGGTTATTTATTTTTCTTCAAATATGGGATTTGAAAATACTCCATGCAGAACACCGACACTGGTATTGATGAGCTGACAACTTTGCTTTTTTGTTTCCAAAAATAAAAGGAGATGTACATGTTAATAAACACACACGAACTTAAAATGTCACATTTTTTAAATATACATGTAATTGCTATTTTTCTGATGTCAATGGGAAAAATAAAAAAGCATCGACAACACACACAGAGATATTTAATATACGTTTGCACTCTATGAAGAAAGATGAAATAAATATTTCCAACTGAACTAAATAGGTGGCGGGGTAACAGATCAAATAAAACATTACTTTCACACATTTATTTTTCCAGAATGCTTTTTCTTCTATTATTTTAGTGGCCACTTTCTACTTTAAAACTCTTCTAAAACTCTAAGAAGTTTTGCTCCATTTTGTACCTATGCGAATCATGAGGGGAAAACTAGGTTGGATCTAAGGCTGTGCTCAGAATGCAAGGTGCACCAGATACTGTAAATAAATACATCATAAATTACTAATGATACATCACACATGGTCATGCCACTCTGACCAACACCTGCTCCTTCATTACTTTTAATGAGAAACATAGGTGTTTGGTAAGGCCTGGGTACCTACCAGTCCATCAATTTACATCAAACTGATGTACTCCTGTAGTCATCCCGACAAAAGAGTGCAAGTTTCTCTGTAATAAATACCAAGAGAAATCGTTATATGAAACTGCTGATGTGTAAGAGAATTAAAGGGAATCTGTCAGTAGGACCAACCTTTCTAAGCCGTCTATAGGGGCATGTAGGTCATAGGAAGCTGAATAAAGTAATACCTTTAATATCTGTGATCTGATGTCTTATTCCAGAGAAATTCTTGTTTTTCTTATATGTAAATGAGCTGTTCAGAACTATGCGCCGCACATTGATCTGCAGGAGAATCCGCCTCCAGAGATTATTATAAATAAAACTGGACATTACCGGTGTGAGCCATAGGAGAGCAGATTGTCAGTCAGAACATGTCTCAGACTAGTAACACCAAATTTAATTGAAACTAAGCTCTGGAGAGAAATCTATGTCATAGATCTGAACAGCTCATTTACATATAATAGAAACCTGGATTTCTCTGGAACAAGACATCGCATCGAAGATATCAAGGTATCATTTTATTCAGCTGCCTATGATCTGTGTGCCCATATAGACGGCTTAGGAGGGTGGATCTTACTGTCAGATTCCCTTTAATACCTAGACATTTTGCTTCCTGATCCCCACAATCTCTAGGATCACATAAAAGGAGATTGTGTGAGAGAATACACAAATCCATCCACACACCCTAGGAACCTTTATATTTTTATCCTAGTGCTCATGATCAGTGATTTCCCATCAGCAATGTATAACCATATCTTAGGGGTCTTTTTCAGCACAGAATGACTGCTCAAGCCAAGTCCAGGAGCTAGGTGCATCATGGCGGGGCCAATCATTTACATAAACCTTCCCACCTGCTTGTCCCTCTATCTCCACCATGCCTCTCTTCTTTGATTGACAGCTCTTCCTTAGTAGTGCCAGAGAAGGGCAGAGATAGAAGGAAAACAAGCGGGTGAGAAGGTGCCCTGAAATGTTTGGCCCCGCCATGGAGCAGAGCGCCTGTACTTGGTTTGAACAGTGATTCTGTGCTGATAGAGTACCTTCCAGAGGTTTAGATGGGTATGCCGTATGCGAGAGTCCAACAATTTCTTGGTTACAAGCCCTGTTCCATGGATTTTAACTTGAAGATTTTGAAATGCTGATGGTGCTGACAAGCATGTCATTGCTGATCTATTCAGTCCTAATGGGTATGCCCTTATTATTGGCTTTAAATCTGGACTCAAATGGGCACAAGACTGAAAAAATTTCAGCGACTGGTATAAAAATCTCTAATGTAAAATTCTGATATGACTGTATGGGTATGTGCACACATTAAGTGTTTGCAGAAAATTCTGCACCATTTCTGCATCTCTTAGGGTACTTTCACACTAGCGTTTTTTGTAAATCCGTCACAATGCGTCGTTTTGCAGAAAAAACGCATCCTGCAAAAGTGCTTGCAGGATGCGTTTTTTCCCCATAGACTTCTATTGGCGACGCATTTGCGACGGATTTGCACACTTCGCATCCGTCTTGCGACGAATGCGTCGTACTTTGGCGGACCGTCGGGAAAAAAAAACCCTACATGTAACGTTTTTTTCTCCCGACGGACCGCTTTTTCCGACCGCGCATGCGCGGCCGGAACTCCGCCCCAACCTCCCCGCACCTTACAATGGGGCAGCGGATGCGCCGGAAAAATGCATCCGCTGCACCCATTGTGCAAAGCGTTAAACGCTAGCGTCGGAATCTCTCCCCGACGCATTGCGACGGGGAGATTCCGACGCTAGTGTGAAAGAAGCCTTAGCAGAAAAAAAGCTGTGTGAAATAGGCGTGTTTGTTACATTTATTTCTGGTGCAGTTTCCCCCACACAATGAGTGAAATCTGCAGCAAAAACACTGAAAGGATCGACATGCAGATTTGGTGCAGCTATGTATCTCTAGCAAGTCACAAATAAGAGATATCAATCAGCAATGAAAAATGCAGTTTGTTCTCTTGTTTTATGCTGTATCTTTATGTTGTTTAATATTCAATAAAACGCGCTAAAAAAATAAGCAATGTGTGCTTGAGATTTCAGGATTCTCACTCACTTTGCTGGCATCAGGAAACCCTTCATGTTTTCTGACAAATCTGCAATGTGTGTACAGGCCCTATGACTTGATCCCAGGGTTCGGAAGTACTGTAGTCACGCTTGGATTTTTACAACTGTATTTATTGAAGTATGAGCACAATATGGCAATACTCTTGCCTGTTACCCTTCACAGGGGCAATGAAACAAATTTACAAAATAACATGAATGAACAAAGGAATATGAATGACCATGTTTAATCTTAGATCAGAAAGATCATGATGTCTATAATTATACTTTTAATGCTTTCTCACGCACTAGAACATCCAGAGGATACATATCTTCTCGAATTGGGCAATTTTATCCAAGCGTATTGCTAATAATTTTTCACATATCATGACTTTATTCACATGAACTATCACTATATCCAACAAAAGGGGAAGGCTGCTTCCACCACTTAGCTACATGAGTACGAAAAACATATTTAAAGGCGGTGTTTGTAAGTTCGGGAGGTTTATGCCCCAGTAACAGGCTAGAAGGACAAAGGTTGGTTGGAATGTATGTGACTGTCAAAATTAGTTGGGATATGTCTTTCCACAATCTCTGGTCTATAGGGCAGATCCACCATAGGAGGAGGTTAGTAACATAGTTATTAAGGTTGAAGGAAGATTTTAAGTTCATCTAGTTCAACCCATAGCCTAACCTAACATGCCCTAACATGTTGATCCTGAGGAAGGCAAAAAAATCCAATGTAGCAAATAGTAAGCTCCACATTGGGGAAACAAGAGCCAAAATCAATAGAGCCATGGCAACAAAGGTCTGATACCCTAAGCTAAATCCTGATCTGATACTGGCAGGGACCATATATACACGGTGTAATATTTTTAGCAAAGTTTTATGTACGTGGTGCCAGGATTCAAATGACAAAGAGGTGCAAGATCAGCTTCCCAATGGAGAATGAAAGATAGAAGCCGGATTAACTTCCAGGGGACGTTGGGAGGAATTTGCAAATAGATTCCTTAGCGTCGAGTTCAATTTTATCGCACTGGCTAATAAAGGGAGGATAGCAGGTGAAAATCTGTTGTTTTCACCAACATTCCCCTGGAGGAGGTTGATAAATGTTATTAAAGCAGGAGGTGGACATCAATGTACAATGCAATACGTCATCTAATGAGTGCATACCAATAGACTGCCCACATGGATAATCTTAAATGTAATTTCAGATTTAGAAATAATGGAGTCAATAAAGATCGATTAGACTGCATATTATATTTAAATCTCACCTGATGCCATAAAAGAATTGCATGAAAAATACAGTGTGAGTTTTGATTCAGTTGAGGAGGCAGAGGGTTCGAGGTGCAGGGCAAGTACTAGAGGACTAGAAAGAGGCATCCATACTGGGATGCTATTACCAGCTTGCATGGAGGCCAAGTCTAGCTGCCGAATTGTATTTAAAAGCATAGGGCACTGAAAGACGACCAACTCTATTATGGAAATACATATTTCTTGCAATTCTAGGGCGTTTATTGGCCAATATAAATGAAAAGGTTTGTTTTTGCAGGGATAGTAATTTTAGGGACTGAAATTAAAAGGGTTCTGAACAAGTATATAATCCAGGAAAGCAGTACCATATCTTCACCAAATTAATTTGACTTATTCATGATAGAAAAGGGCATTCCCATTTAAGCAAGTCAGCTTTTAATTGCAAAAGCTAGGTTCCCATGGCGTTAATGGGACCGCGCTAACGGACAGCGTTGCACGGCGAAATTAACGCCGTGCAATGCGTCTGTTAGAGCGCCCATTAACAGCAATGGGGACGTGCATCACTAGCGCGTGCCATTTTCGGCACGCGCTAGCGATGTGCCGGTGTTTTGTGGCGCGCCCACGGTCCGTTCCCCACGCGCGCCCACGGTCCGTTCAGAGATCTGTGAGAGCGGGGACGTTAACACGACCCCTTTAAAACATATTGCGTTAGTGCAATCCGTTTAACGCAATCTGAACCTAGCCTTAAAAATAGGATCACAGTTACATTTGTAAAAGTTTATTATTCAGTTAGTGAATTTCGTTTCTATGGTCGTATCCAAAGTTTTGAGACTGAAAAAATTTTGGTTTGCATAAAGTTTGCTGCTTTGGTGTTTTTAGGTATTTTTTGCTGTTTAAGATCCGGGTATTACATCAATATTACTCCTGAGACAAATTTAGCATTGGGTATTAATATGGGCATCTAAGAGCGTTATATATTATTTTCCCCACAGTTTTGACATCTTTCACATTGTTCCTTGAGGTACTTTGGGGTTATCTTTTCCCATACGGATATCCACTATTGGCATTGTCCACTGAGCCTCTCAATTTTGCACATAAGTGATTTCTACATCATCTGAAGCACCATTTTTGATATTTACATAATTTGAAGCCACAGGAGACTTTTTTGACTTTTCAGTGAAGTCTATAGTCACTTCCGTTGCGCGAGTAGGTATTTGGTTGTGGAGCGTATTTGCGCTCCACATCTACCACCTATGTAACTTCAGATGTGCGGGCATTTGGAGCGCAGAGTGTATTCCACACGCCACTAGTGTTTAAAGCCTCACCAGGGAATCGGAAATGACTAGATTTGACCTCTATAAATGACGGCGCCTATATGTGAGGTGCTGCACACAGCATCCTTGCGGCCTTTTGTAAGAAATATTCTAATCCCCCATTGGTCCCCTGACAAACCCTGAGACTAACAGGGGAAACGCTTCGGGCTGAGGGAATAACACATGTGAATCATCGTGGCTGATAAGTATCATACTTTTGAATCTTTTCCACACTGGTTTTGTCTGATATGTGTTCCCGATTGTGGGACATGACTGGTCTTTATAATTCCTGACTGTGGTACATGACTAGCTCTTTATATGTTTATGTATTGGTATTTGCAAAGGGAGTTTAGAATTATATGCAGTTGCGAGCAAAACATATGCCTTTGACTTTTAAAACTGCGTATAAAATTGGGCTTATTGTGGCTTACCAGCTATACCAGTGGCTATTTTGTGACATTATGTAGCTCTGGGCATTATCCAGCACCTACTAGAAATAGATTCAGTGGAATACCGTAATAGAACCCATATATTGAATAGATTATCTTTAGAGCAGAGATGTTGCATTTGCCTATTACTATAACTATACTGATATTCACCCAAAAATTTTTTTTGTAGCTATACACCTATCTCGAATAGATGAGAATACTAATTGAGCTTATTTTGTACCTTTTTCCAGTATTTTTGTATATATACACCTTTTTTGCCTTTGGTTTATGCCCGTTTTGTAGTATAGGGATTGGTAGGATGTCCAGGAACAACAATGTGCAGCGGGGGCGCCATATAGCACATACTAGGGTGTCAACCTCTGCTGTCAGGTAGGGTGATGGACAGGGAAATATATGGTATTTATCGTCCTCAACAAATACAGGTGCTTCTCACTAAATCAGAATATAATTAAAAAGTTAATTTATTTCAGTTCTTCAGTACAAAAAGTGAAACTCGTATATTATATAGAGTCATTACAAACAGAGTGATCTATTTTAAGTGTTTATTTCAGCTAATGTTGATGATAAATAAATATATGTGTCTCTGAACCCTGGACATCCCTGTCTATTTGTACTTTTAATATATTAATAAAAGTTAAATGTAAGCCAATTTGCTTTTTTGGTTTGAAATCATGTAATCTCAATAATGTCAATACGACAGCCTCAGTGGATTAGTGAGGAGAGAATTACTAGGTTTCTTATTTTATACCATTGTAACCTGTTTGTAAAATACTTCATGGGGCTGGAAAACCTCTTTAATTTAGTTTGGAATGGTTGTTATAGTGTGTCTGGTGTTCGGTAAAAATTCTGACCCACAAATTTATTGAAAAACAACATGCACAGTATGTCAGTTAAATAAAGCAAGTCCTCACAATGTTTTATTGACTTTTATGGAGAATCCCGACGTCTTTCACTTACACAAAAAAAAGAAATACATATTTCATCTAGTCCAATTAAGTTTACCACTTTTGCGTTTTTGAATTATCGGCCTGGCATTGGCACATGCTGAGTTTTGGATTGTTAGATTCCCACCCTCAAACTGAACAGCAACCTCCTCACAAAATGTCTGACACTCTAGATGTCCTACATGTTCTCAGAGCTTTCTGTAATGGGAGCTGAGCTGTTGTCCCATCTCGGGAGATAAAAATCCAAATTATAATTGGTTAGTTAGAATTGTAGACAGCATGCCTCTGGTTCATGGGATTTTCAGGAGATTTCATCCATTCCTTTTTCAAAAGTTGCTTTAACTGAGAAAGCCTCATGTTTGGATTCTCCTGTTTCAGGCGTGGCAGGTTTAGTTCTTCATATGCTGTAAAGGCGGCTTTCATTCGACGTTCAGGATGGCGGTCAAGTTCCTTGCTGACACTGGGCAGGAAAAAAAAAGAATAAGTCATTGAATTTCAAAGAAAGGAATAACTTCTAAACGTGGGTAACCCATTTAAACAGGTTTTTCAAAATGTATTTTTACTTGCCAACAAAAATGTAGAAAATAATAAGCCAATAATGACAATCCTGAAGTCCAATGCCGCCATTCAAACAATAGGACAGGAGAAGTGATACTGTGCAGTAAATATTCAGAATAAAGCCACATTCACACACTCAGTATTTGTTTTTCCTATAATCTTTATTTGTTTAACAACTTATTCAGGAGGAAGGGTAAAGGGTAAGGGAAAAAGGGTAAAGGGAAAAAAAGGAAAGACCCCCATATAATAATGGGGAAAGGGAAAGAAAAAGACAGGTATACATATATACAGACATTTTCGTAGGTTTACACAAAATAGCTGTTGCTTAATATCAGCTCCTGAAAAAAACCCTCAAACAGTACACCTATACAATTGCGTATGCTCAATATCAGCGTCTGAAAATCAAAGTCAGTAAACTTAAACAGTACATGTATACATTTGCATAACACCAAGATAGATGATGTTAAATATCGGTTTCTGAAAATAAAAATCAGTATATAGACCTGTCAAGTCAGGGAACAACTTAAGGTGACCCTAAGACTGGTTGGAGGGCGATGTCTGGTTCTTCATAGTAAGATGACAAGTGGAATAAGGAACTTATCAAGTAGGATGTACTTTTGATGTAGAGGAGGTGTCGGAGGAAATTGCAGATGTCAATCCTGTTCTTTTCAGAAAGTTAATTCCTTTCTCCGGAGATGAGAGAATGAACAGTTTTGAAGCAAATTTCACTTCTAGATTGGAAGTCTTTGTCCATTGGTAGGTTATTCCGGCGTGTAGGAGTTCCCGAGTGGTTTGGAAGAAAGATCTTTGTTTTTGCAGGGTATCTTTAGACAAGTCCTTCAAAAAAGATAGGTTATTGTACGGAGATGGAAGGTGTTTTGAGTCTCCTGTCAGCATAAGGAGATAGTTCTTAACCCCTGTAGGATAGAGGGACACAATGATATAATGAGCAATGTTTGTAGGAAGAGAGAGTGGCCTTTGGATTCTGAAACCCTTTTGATCAGATTTTTTCCTTTGTTGTGGGGTAATAAGTGAGAGATCATTGAAGAAATATAATTTTTAAATTGTGAAGGTTGGACCGACTCCGGTATTCCTCTAATTTTTATATTATTTTTTTCTGTTGAAGTTTTTTTTTAGTTAGCCAAGTAGTCTCTAAAAAAGATGATGTCTTTTTGTATTCTCTCCAGGGAGTCAGAGTACATGTGGATCATGAGCATGGATGAAGGGCGAAATCTGGTAGTTTTTGCCTCGAGAGTCCATTATTTTTGGGTCTTGAAGAGGGGCGTCAGGGACCTTGGTAGAATTTAAATTAGAGTCTTTAATTATGAAATGTAATGTATCTTTGAAAAGCTTCTTGATAAAGAACTCAGAGGCTTTTACTGTATTTAACTTTTGAAGAACGGGTATTTTAGGTTTATATCCAAGTAGATTATTACTCTTTTCCAAGATGTTTGCCGATGTTAAAAGAGCTCTGCAGATATTGATCATAAAGCTTTCAGATGGGTAGTCATCAGAAGCTGGTATGTTATCTATTAAAGAAACGTTGGGGATATGGTCCTCAGGACCCGCATCAAATTTCCCTTGACCTATATTAATTTTATTTGCCTGAGGTCAGGATTTTTCTGTGAGCTCATGAGTCTCAATCAGTAGAACTCCCCGAGAAGGAATTTTGGGATGAGGTTTCATCAGACTCCGTAAAATTAGTAAAGTCACTGTCTCTGTAATCAGACGTATCCGTCATTTTGGTAAATTCTTCTGAGTGGACACTTTCCAGCCCCTCTGATGAATTAGAAGAATTATTTGTATCATGGTTTACATCCAGCTGTTCTTTTTGATCTATTGTGTCACTATTGTTTTAATGGCTGGGTCCAATAATAGGTCAAATTAAGACATATTTTTTAGATTCATTCTTCAAAGCTTTTAAAACATAAATGCCTGGTTTCTTTCAGTATGGAATTTTGTTGTGACCGTATTTTTTTTTTTTAAAAAAAGGTCATTTTCTGGTCACAGCCATTTTGTTGATAAAAACCTTATAACAGATGGGCTTCTGCAAAGTTGCCCCTTATTGTCAGGGTTTTCATAGGTTTCTCCTATGATTTTTCGGGAGTCAGAAGAAGGTTTAAGTGTGGCACATCTCTGCAATATAGGAAGAGGTTGTGTGGTGCTATATAATTGTAGCGGTGTTCTAATCACCATTCCACCACATCTTATTGGCAGGACTCCCTCTTCCCTAACTGTCGCCTCATCATCCTCTTCGCCTTCTGTGGCGTAGCTCCTGCACGACTGCCCCTTATTATTGGGGTCATTATTAGATTCCCCTGTCATTTGTCGGCAGCTATGTGGAGGTTTAGGGACAGCACAGGTCTCAAAAGCTAAGAGAGTCTGTGTGGCGCTATATAGCAGTGGCGGTGTTCTAATCGCTGCTTCACAGCACATCTGAACATCCTGCAGCAGCAGGACTCCCCCACCGCTGTCACACCAGCCACCTTGCTCTCCGCTATGCAGCAAGCGGCCAGCGGAGGAATCACCGGGCCACCCCCGGCCTCACCTCCCAGCTCCCGACGGATCGAATCAGCTGCATAGAACCTGCCTGCTGTCACGGTAGGGGACCTGTCCTGGGATCCTTCCTCTCGCAGCATTGCGGCTCCCAGTCTTATCGCGAGCTCCCGGCTCCTCCTCACCTCTTAGTCAGCATGTGTTGGTGTCACGGTGAGCGCGGACCTCCTCGCCAGTGGCAGAGCTGACATCACCTGGGATCCCGCCTCAGCCAGCAATGAATCAGCACGGCCATTGTTCTTCTTCCGACCCGAGTCTGTGTTGTCTCGGGGAGCATGTGAGACCCTCCCCGACACCGGAGTAAAAGAGACTTTTTTCACAACAGTCTGTTTGGCATTTACCATGAAATTCTGAGCTCCAGCTCTCTCTGTTTCTTGTGTGGCATGGGCCTTGAGGAACTTTCTCCTCATATCTACCTGTGTGGAGGCCATCTTGTTTGTAGGTCTTGCTGCAGGCCGAGAAGCTGTGTTAGTAATTTTCTTTGTAATGTCCATTGTAATCTTCATTTTGGTGGTTGTAGATAAGGACCAAAGGATTCTCACGCCCATAGGTCTGAAAGTTCCACTTTTAATAAGCCAGAAGTAGCTCAATATAGGGGATTGTTCAGGAGCTCTGTGAAGGCATGTCCGCTCCTGTCCCCTGCAAACCACCACACTCAGTATTTGTAAGCCAAAACGAAGAGTGGAACAATCAGAGGAAAAGTATAATGGAAACATGTCATTTCTGTATTTATCACCCATTCCTGGTTTTGGCTTACACATACTGATGTATACACTCAGGACAAAAGAAGTAGTACTGTGCCGTATATATATATATATATATATATATATATATATATATATATATATATACACACAAGACAGGAGGAGTGGTACTGTGCAGTGTATACATACAGGACAAGAGAAGTGGCACTGTGCAGTGTATACATACAAGACAGGAAGAGTGGCACTGTGTAGTGTATATATACAGAACAGGAGAAGTGGTACTGTGCAGTGTATACATACAGGATAAGACAAGTGGTACTGTGCAGTGTATATATACAGGACAGGAGGAGTGGTACTGTGCAGTGTATATATACAGGACAGGAGGAGTGGTACTGTGCAGTGTATATATACAGGACAGGAGAAGTGGTACTGTGCAGTGTATATATACAGGACAGGAGGAGTGGTACTGTGCAGTGTATATATACAGGAGAAGTGGTACTCTGCAGTGTATGTATACAGGACAAGAGAAGTGGTACTGAGCAGTGTATATATACAGGACAGGAGGAGTGGTACTGTGCAGTGTATATATACAGAACAGGAGGAGTGGTACTGTGCAGTGTATGTATACAGGACAAGAGAAGTGGTACTGTGCAGTGTATATATACAGGACAGAAAGAGTGGTACTGTGCAGTGTATATATACAGGACAGGAGGAGTGGTACTGTGCAGTGTATATATACAGGACAGGAGGAGTGGTACTGTGCAGTGTATGTATACAGGACAAGAGAAGTGGTACTGTGCAGTGTATATATACAGGACAGGAAGAGTGGTACTGTGCAGTGTATATATACAGGACAGGAGGAGTGGTACTGTGCAGTGTATATATACAGGACAGGAGGAGTGGTACTGTGCAGTGTATATATACAGGACAGGAGGAGTGGTACTGTGCAGTGTATGTATACAGGACAGGAGGAGTGGTACTGTGCAGTGTATATATACAGAACAGGAGGAGTGGTACTGTGCAGTGTATGTATACAGGACAAGAGAAGTGGTACTGTGCAGTGTATATATACAGGACAGGAAGAGTGGTACTGTGCAGTGTATATATACAGGACAGGAGGAGTGGTACTGTGCAGTGTATATATACAGAACAGGGGGAGTGGTACTGTGCAGTGTATATATACAGGACAAGAGAAGTGGTACTGTGCAGTGTATATATACAGGACAGGAGGAGTGGTACTGTGCAGTGTATATATACAGGACAGGAAGAGTGGTACTGTGCAGTGTATATATACAGGACAGGAGGAGTGGTACTGTGCAGTGTATATATACAGGACAGGAGGAGTGGTACTGTGCAGTGTATATATACAGGACAGGAGGAGTGGTACTGTACAGGGTATATATACAGTATATATACAGGACAGGAGGAGTGGTACTGTGCAGTGTATGTATACAGGACAAGAGAAGTGGTACTGTGCAGTGTATATATACAGGACAGGAGGAGTGGTACTGTGCAGTGTATATATAGGAGGAGTGGTACTGTGCAGTGTATATATAGGAGGAGTGGTACTGTGCAGTGTATATATACAGGAGGAGTGGTACTGTGCAGTGTATATATACAGGACAGGAGGAGCGGTACTGTGCAGTGTATATATACAGAACAGGAGGAGTGGTACTGTGCGGTGTATATATACAGAACAGGAGGAGTGGTACTGTGCAGTGTATATATACAGGACAGGAGGAGTGGTACTGTGCAGTGTATATATACAGGACAGGAGAAGTGGTACTGTGCAGTGTATATATACAGGACAGGAGGAGTGGTACTGTGCAGTGTATATATACAGGACAAGAGAAGTGGTACTGTGCAGTGTATATATACAGGACAGAAGGAGTGGTACTGTGCAGTGTATATATACAAAACAGGAGGAGTGGTACTGTGCAGTGTATATATAGGAGGAGTGGTACTGTGCAGTGTATATATACAGGAGGAGTGGTACTGTGAAGTGTATATATACAGGACAGGAGGAGCGGTACTGTGCAGTGTATATATACAGAACAGGAGGAGTGGTACTGTGCGGTGTATATATACAGAACAGGAGGAGTGGTACTGTGCAGTGTATATATACAGGACAGGAGGAGTGGTACTGTGCAGTGTATATATACAGGACAGGAGGAGTGGTACTGTGCAGTGTATATATACAGGACAGGAGAAGTGGTACTGTGCAGTGTATATATACAGGACAGGAGGAGTGGTACTGTGCAGTGTATATATACAGGACAAGAGAAGTGGTACTGTGCAGTGTATATATACAGAACAGGAGGAGTGGTACTGTGCAGTGTATATATACAGGACAAGAGGAGTGGTACTGTGCAGTGTATATATACAGGACAAGAGAAGTGGTACTGTGCAGTGTATATATACAGGACAGAAGGAGTGGTACTGTGCAGTGTATATATACAAAACAGGAGGAGTGGTACTGTGCAGTGTATATATACAGGACAAGAGAAGTGGTACTGTGCAGTGTATATATACAGGACAAGAGAAGTGGTACTGTGCAGTGTATATATACACAGAACAGGAGGAGTGGTACTGTGCAGTGTATATATACAGGACAAGAGAAGTGGTACTGTGCAGTGTATATATACAGGGCAGAAGGAGTGGTACTGTGCAGTGTATATATACAGAACAGGAGGAGTGGTACTGTGCAGTGTATATATACAGGACAAGAGAAGTGGTACTGTGCAGTGTATATATACAGAACAGGAGGAGTGGTACTGTGCAGTGTATATATACAGGACAAGAGAAGTGGTACTGTGCAGTGTATATATACAGGACAGAAGGAGTGGTACTGTGCAGTGTATATAAACAGAACAGGAGGAGTGGTACTGTGCAGTGTATATATACAGGACAAGAGAAGTGGTACTGTGCAGTGTATATATACAGGACAGGAGGAGTGGTACTGTGCAGTGTATATATACAGGACAGGAAGAGTGGTACTGTGCAGAGTATATATACAGGACAGGAGAAGTGGTACTGTGCAGTGTATATATACAGGACAGGAGGAGTGGCACTGTGCAGTGTATATATACAGGACAGGAGGAGTAGTACTGTGCAGTGTATATACAGGTCCTTCTCAAAAAATTAGCATATAGTGTTAAATTTCATTATTTACCATAATGTAATGATTACAATTAAACTTTCATATATTATAGATTCATTATCCACCAACTGAAATTTGTCAGGTCTTTTATTGTTTTAATACTGATGATTTTGGCATACAACTCCTGATAACCCAAAAAACCTGTCTCAATAAATTAGCATATCAAGAAAAGGTTCTCTAAACGACCTATTACCCTAATCTTCTGAATCAACTAATTAACTCTAAACACATGCAAAAGATACCTGAGGCTTTTATAAACTCCCTGCCTGGTTCATTACTCAAAACCCCCATCATGGGTAAGACTAGCGACCTGACAGATGTCAAGAAGGCCATCATTGACACCCTCAAGCAAGAGGGTAAGACCCAGAAAGAAATTTCTCAACAAATAGGCTGTTCCCAGAGTGCTGTATCAAGGCACCTCAATGGTAAGTCTGTTGGAAGGAAACAATGTGGCAGAAAACGCTGTACAACGAGAAGAGGAGACCGGACCCTGAGGAAGATTGTGGAGAAGGACCGATTCCAGACCTTGGGGAACCTGAGGAAGCAGTGGACTGAGTCTGGTGTGGAAACATCCAGAGCCACCGTGCACAGGCGTGTGCAGGAAATGGGCTACAGGTGCCGCATTCCCCAGTTAAAGCCACTTTTGAACCATAAACAGCGGCAGAGGCGCCTGACCTGGGCTACAGAGAAGCAGCACTGGACTGTTGCTAAGTGGTCCCAAGTACTTTTTTCTGATGAAAGCAAATTTTGCATGTCATTCGGAAATCAAGGTGCCAGAGTCTGGAGGAAGACTGGGGAGAAGGAAATGCCAAAATGCCTGAAGTCCAGTGTCAAGTACCCACAGTCAGTGATGGTGTGGGGTGCCATGTCAGCTGCTGGTGTTGGTCCACTGTGTTTCATCAAGGGCAGGGTCAATGCAGCTAGCTATCAGGAGATTTTGGAGCACTTCATGCTTCCATCGGCTGAAATGCTTTATGGAGATGAAGATTTCATTTTTCAGCACGACCTGGCACCTGCTCACAGTGCCAAAACCACTGGTAAATGGTTTACTGACCATGGTATTACTGTGCTCAATTGGCCTGCCAACTCTCCTGACCTGAACCCCATAGAGAATCTGTGGGATATTGTGAAGAGAAAGTTGAGAGACGCAAGACCCAACACTCTGGATGAGCTTAAGGCCGCTATTGAAGCATCCTGGGCCTCCATAACATCTCAGCAGTGTCACAGGCTGATTGTCTCCATGCCACGCCGCATTGAAGCAGTCATTTCTGCCAAAGGATTCCCGACCAAGTATTGAGTGCATAACTGAACATTATTATTTGTTGTTTTTTTTGTTTGTTATTAAAAAACACTTATTTGATTGGATGGGTGAAATATGCTAATTTATTGAGACAGGTTTTTTGGGTTATCAGGAGTTGTATGCCAAAATCATCAGTATTAAAACAATAAAAGACCTGACAAATTTCAGTTGGTGGATAATGAATCTACAGTGGGGCAAAAAAGTATTTAGTCAGTCAGCAATAGTGCAAGTTCCACCACTTAAAAAGATGAGAGGCGTCTGTAATTTACATCATAGGTAGACCTCAACTATGGGAGACAAACTGAGAAAAAAAAATCCAGAAAATCACATTGTCTGTTTTTTTTTAACATTTTATTTGCATATTATGGTGGAAAATAAGTATTTGGTCAGAAACAAAATTTCATCTCAATACTTTGTAATATATCCTTTGTTGGCAATGACAGAGGTCAAACGTTTTCTGTAAGTCTTCACAAGGTTGCCACACACTGTTGTTGGTATGTTGGCCCATTCCTCCATGCGGATCTCCTCTACAGCAGTGATGTTTTTGGCTTTTCGCTTGGCAACACGGACTTTCAACTCCCTCCAAAGGTTTTCTATAGGGTTGAGATCTGGAGACTGGCTAGGCCACTCCAGGACCTTGAAATGCTTCTTACGAAGCCACTCCTTCGTTGTCCTGGCGGTGTGCTTTGGATCATTGTCATGTTGAAAGACCCAGCCACGTTTCATCTTCAATGCCCTTGCTGATGGAAGGAGGTTTGCACTCAAAATCTCACGATACATGGCCCCATTCATTCTTTCATGTACCCGGATCAGTCGTCCTGGCCCCTTTGCAGAGAAACAGCCCCAAAGCATGATGTTTCCACCACCATGCTTTACAGTAGGTATGGTGTTTGATGGATGCAACTCAGTATTCTTTTTCCTCCAAACATGACAAGTTGTGTTTCTACCAAACAGTTCCAGTTTGGTTTCATCAGACCATAGGACATTCTCCTAAAACTCCTCTGGATCATCCAAATGCTCTCTAGCAAACTTCAGACGGGCCCAGACATGTACTGGCTTAAGCAGTGGGACACGTCTGGCACTGCAGGATCTGAGTCCATGGTGGCGTAGTGTGTTACTTATGGTAGGCCTTGTTACATTGGTCCCAGCTCTCAGCAGTTCATTCACTAGGTCCCCCCGCGTGGTTCTGGGATTTTTGCTCACCGTTCTTGTGATCATTCTGACCCCACGGGGTGGGATTTTGCGTGGAGCCCCAGATCGAGGGAGATTATCAGTGGTCTTGTATGTCTTCCATTTTCTAATTATTGCTCCCACTGTTGATTTCTTCACTCCAAGCTGGTTGGCTATTGCAGATTCAGTCTTCCCAGCCTGGTGCAGGGCTACAATTTTGTTTCTGGTGTCCTTTGACAGCTCTTTGGTCTTCACCATAGTGGAGTTTGGAGTCAGACTGTTTGAGGGTGTGCACAGGTGTCTTTTTATACTGATACAGGTGCCATTACTACAGGTAAGTGGAGGAAAGAGGAGACTCTTAAATAAGAAGTTACAGGTCTGTGAGAGCCAGAAATCTTGATTGTTTGTTTCTGACCAAATACTTATTTTCCACCATAATATGCAAATAAAATGTTAAAAAAACAGACAATGTGATTTTCTGGATTTTTTTTTCTCAGTTTGGCTCCCATAGTTGAGGTCTACCTATGATGTAAATTACAGACGCCTTTCATCTTTTTAAGTGGTGGAACTTGCACTATTGCTGACTGACTAAATACTTTTTTGCCCCACTGTATAATATATGAAAGTTTAATTGTAATCATTACATTATGGTAAATAATGAAATTTAACACTATATGCTAATTTTTTGAGAAGGACCTGTATACAGGACAGGGGGAGTGGTACTGTGCAGTGTATATATAGGAGGAGTGGTACTGTGCAGAGTATATATACAGGACAGGAGAAGTGGTACTGTGCAGTGTATATATACAGGACAGGAGGAGTGGTACTGTGCAGTGTATATATACAGGACAGGAGGAGTAGTACTGTGCAGTGTATATATACAGGACAGGAGGAGTGGTACTGTGCAGTGTATATATAGGAGGAGTGGTACTGTGCAGAGTATATATACAGGACAGGAGAAGTGGTACTGTGCAGTGTATATATACAGGACAGGAGGAGTGGTACTGTGCAGTGTATATATACAGGACAGGAGGAGTGGTACTGTGCAGTGTATATATACAGGACAGGAGGAGTGGTACTGTGCAGTGTATATATACAGGACAGGAGGAGTAGTACTGTGTAGTGTATATATACAGGACAGGAGGAGTGGTACTGTGCAGTGCATATACACAGGACAGGAGAAGTGGTATTGTCCAGTGGACACTACTGTTCAAAAGTTTAGGGTCACTTAGAAATTTTCTTATGTTAGGACTGGCGGAATGCACCAAATATAAATAAGAGGCGATATAAGATGCGTTCGCAGTCCGGGGTCCACCGTGCAGAAGACACCTGCTGCTCGGTAATGGCGGACTAAATGGCGGTATTAAGAGAAGACACACATAGGTTAGCTTCATCCGCCGTCACAGGGCCGTGATACCGCACATAGAGCGCAAGCAAGGAGTCACAGAACTCTGCCCCAAGACTCAGGGTCAGAGTCCCTCGAGAACTCTTGCGCTCGACACCCCTACAGTGGTGTCAGGAGTAAACTAAAAATAGATTTAGCGTACTGGGTGCGCGCAGCAAAGCTCTGGCGAACACCACTAACCGCCCTAACTAGGGACAGGTATGCGCCCTGGTTGTGCACGGTGCCGCACTGGCTAATGCTGATGATTGATGCTATAGATTGTGCCCGGTGCTGGATGGCACTAACTGGAGCTAGACAGCTCCAACATTCGCGAGCATTCATCAACACTAGGGATGGGAATGATTCGGAGCTTTCACCAGAACAGGCATACATCCACACACACAATAATTGATTTATACTAGCGCATGGCCGTGCAAACCTTTTATAGCTGTAGCTCTCCAGGACCTTCCTAGTGATCCAATAGGAGCCGTTACAGGACCTGAGCATGTGACCCCCGACCTCCAATGAGAGGTCGACCCGTGGGCCTGCTCAGTAGGGGAAAAGCAGGACAGTCCTTGAAACGTCTGCTCGCCACTTATCAGTGCTGGCTACAAGGGCTGAGCCTGGAAAGGCATCAGTAACCAACAAGCACACAGTATCAGCTTGAGCCACATGCTGGGATCTCTGCTGAGCAGGTTCCACTGCGGCTGGAGGAGAATGGGAGACCGCAGCGGACATGGTTCGAGATTCCCCCTGTGCAGCGGCGGGAACTCGACACCTAACACCTTATTTTTGAAAGAAAAGCACAGTTTTTTCCAATGAAGCTAACATTATTCAGAAATACACTCTATACATTGTTAATGTGGTAAATTACTATTCTAGCTGCAAACGCCCGATTTGTAATGCAATATCTTCATAGGTGTATAGAGGCCCATTTCCAACAACCATCACTCCAGTGTTCTTATGGTATTTTGTGTTTGCTAACTGTGTAAGAAGACTAATGGATGGTTAGAATACCTTTGAAAACCCTTGTGCAAGTATGTTAGCACAGTTGAAAACAGTTTGGCTGATTAGAGAACCTATAAACCTGATCTTCCTTTGAGCTAGTTGAGAAACTGGAGAATTACATTTGTTGGTTCCATTAAACTCTCAAAGTGGCCAGAAAAAAGAACTTTCATGTGAAACTCGACAGTCTATTCTTGTTCTTAGAAATGAAGGCTATTCCATGCAAGAAATTGACAAGAAACTGATAATTTCCTACAACGGTGTGTACTACTCCCTTCAGAGGAGAGCACAAACAGGCTCTAACCAGAGTAGAAAGAAGTGTGAGGCCCCGCTGCACAACTGAGCAACAAGACAAATACATTAAGAGTCTGTAGTTTAAGAAATCGACGCCTCACAGGTCCTCAACTGGCAGCTTCATTAAATAGTACACTCAAAACGCCAGTGTCAACGTCTACAGTGAAGAGGCGACTCCGGGATGCTGGCCTTCAGTGCAGAGTGGCAAAGAAAAAGCCATATCTGAGACTGGCTAATAAAAGGAAAAGTTTAATATGAGCAAAATAACACAGACATTGGACAGAGGAAGATTGGAAAAAAGTGTTCTGGACAGATGAATCCAAGTTTGAGGTGTTTGGATCGCACAGAAGAACATTTGTGAGATGCAAAACAACTGAAAAGATGTTGGAAGAGTGCCTGAAGCCATCTGTCAAGCATGGTGGAGGTAATGTGAGTCTGGGGTTGCTTTGGTGCTGGTAAAGTGGGAGATCTGTACAAGGTAAAAGGGATATTGAATAAGGAAGGCTATCACTCCATTTTGCAACATCATGTCATACCCTGTGGACAGTGCTTGATTGGAGCCAGTTTCATCCTACAGCAGGACAATGACCCAAAGCACACCTCCAAATTATGCAAGAAATATTTAGGGAAGAAGCAGGCAGTTGGTATTCTATCTGTAATGGAGTGACCAGCGCAGTCACCAGATCTCAATTGAGCTGTTGTGGGAGCAGCTTGATCGTATGGTACACAAAAAGTGCCCATCAAAGCTAACCAACTTGTGGGAGGGGCTTCTGGAAGCATGGGGTGAAATTTCTCCAGATTACCTCAGAAAATTAACTGCTAGAATGCCAAAGGTCTGCAATGCTGTAATTGCTGCAAGGGAGCATTCTTTGACGAAAGCAAAGTTTGAAGGAGAAAATTATTATTTCAAATATCTTTGGGAAATGGCTTTCTTCTTGCCACTCTTCCATAAAGAACAGATTTGTGAGGTGTACGACTGATTGTAGTCCTATGACTATCCACCTCAGTAGATCTCTGCCGTTCATCCAGAGTGATCATGGGCCTCTTGGCTGCATCAGTCTTCTCCTTGTTTGAGATGAAAGTTTAGAGGGACGGTCGGGTCTTGGTAGATTTGCAATGGTATGATAGTCCTTCCATTTCAATATGATAACTTGCACAATGCTCCTTGGGATGTTTAAAGTTTTGGAAATCATTTTGTATCCAAATCTGGTTTAAACTTCTCCACAACAGTATCACGGACCTGCCTGTTGTGTTCCTTGGTCTTCATGATGCTCTCTGTGCTTCAAACAGAACCCTGCACAGAGCAGGTGCATGTTTACGGAGACTTGATTACACACAGGTGGATTATATTTATCATCACTAGGCATTTAGGACAACACTGGATCATTCAGAGATCCACAATGAACTTCTGGAGTGAGTTTGCTGCACTGAAAGTAAAGGGGCCAAATAATATTGCACTCCTCACTTTTCAGTTTTTGAATTTCCACAAAAATTTTAAATAAGCAATACATTTCTTCAACTTCACAATTGTGTTCCACTTGTTGTTGATTCTTCACCAAAAATTTACATTTGGTATCTTTAGGTTTGAAGCATGAAATGTGGGAAAAGGTTGAAAAGTTCCAGGGGGGAGAATACTTTCGCCAAGGCACTGTATATATATATATACACATATAAGCATAGATATATGCAGTCGGACAAATATACACACACAGGCCTTACACATACTTACAAACACAGACACTCTTACACACACAGGTAAACACAAACGCGTAACATACACACAGAACCATATATGCATATTTTCCATGCAGCCAGTGGAGCTCAACTAACAGTGGAGAGTCCAGAGCCCCGCCTCAGCGGGGAGCAGGAACAGGAAGTCAGGATGAGTCAGTATTTCCTTTGCTTTGCAGTGCAGCTCTAGGAAACCATCACCGAGGGACTCTAGAGTCCTGCCTCTCAAGATACCTGCAGCCTCCACAGCTCAGTGTTTGCAGCTGTGGAAGGCCTGTCCTGTCACTGCATGAAGATGAGTGACTTGGGTGGCCATAAGACCTCCGAGAGCTTTGGCTCCTGTGAAGCCACCCAAATCACTTATATCATTCAGGCCCTTAAGGGTATGTGCACACGCTGCGAATTTGACGCTGCGGATCTGTAGCAGTTTTCCATGAGTTTACAGTACCATGTAAACCTATGGAAAACCAAATCCGCAGTGCACATCAATTCTTTGTGCGGATTCCGCAGCGGTTTACACCTGCTCCTCAATAGGAATCGGCAGGTGTAAAACCGCAGGTGGAATCCACACAAAAACCGCGGAAAAACAGCAGTAATTCTGCACTGCGGTTTTTCTGCGGATTTACCAAAATCAGGGCGGAAAAATCCGCACGCCATTCCGCAACGTGCGCACATACCCTATACCGCACAAGACCAATAGAGGGACCAGCCCAGGGAACAAATGTACCTGGACCAGAGTCAGACAGTGACCGAACCTGCACACAGTTAGAGTATGTAAAAGATTTAAAGGGCTGGTGGCCTATTCTGCAGTTTATTACTGCAGCACAGCGGGCATTTGCCAAACTTACAAGATTGCCATGCAAGGGAATGCAGTTGCTGTTGGAAAACTCTCAGAAATAAAGCAGTTTCAAAGAAACAGAATTAAACATGCATATTAGATAGATTTCAGAGGACTGTCAATTTTATGTTATATGGACAAGTTGAAAAAACAATGGTGCAATAGTTTATTATCCAGGTGACTAGGATATTGGGGTACAAGGATTGCTCACCTGGTCAAGCTGTAAAACCACAACATACAATGTGCTTGATATGGCTGCTGCAGACCCGCATGACTGTCCATGATACAATAGCAAGGAAAATCTTACTTACCGGTAAGGCTAGGTTCATATCGCGTTAGGGCGATCCGTTTAACGGATCCGTTTCTAAGCGGCATTAACGCTATGTAACGGATTTGTTAAAGCACCCATACACTTAAATTAGCATAACGCATCCTGACGCATGTCAAAATCGGCACAGCTGACATGTGGCCGCAATAGCAGCAGGTGGAATCGTGATCCACCCAACCGCCATTAGCTAGTTTAATGCCACTGACAGGGGCGTTTAACAAGCGCATCCGGCTGGAAATGTGATTGGGGGTCATCGGTACATTGGCATAAAAACCAGAGATCTCCGGTAGACCTGTGAGTGCCACCCTGAGGTCAGTGTTCATAGCAATGCAGTAATTCTGCTACATAGGATCGATCTGAGCATCGCTCCTATGTAGCAGAGCCGATCAGGCTATGCCAGCTTCTAGCCTCCCATGGACGCTATTGAAGCATGGCAAAAGTAAAAACAAAATGTTTTAAATAATATGAAAAAAATAAAAAAATATAAAAGCTCAAATCACCCCCCTTTCGCCCCATTCAAAATAAAACAATAAAAAAAAAATCAAACAAACACATATCTGGCATCACTGCTTTCAGAATTGCCAGATCTATCAATAAAACAAAAGGATTAACCTTTTCTCGTAGCGAGAAAAAAATTCCAAAGGCCAGAATTACGTTTTTTTGGTCGCTGTGACATTGCATTAAAATGCAATAACGGGTGATCAAAAGAACATATCTACAACAAAATGGTCGGAATGCAAAAAATAAGCCTAACCCGACCCGAGATCCCGAAAAATGGAGATTCTACAGGTCTCAGAAAATTGTGCAATTTTTTTTTTTTTTTTTAGCAAAGTTTGGAATTTTTTTTCACCACTTACATAAAAAATAACCTAGACATGTTTGGTGTCTATGAATTTGTAATGACCTGGAAAATCATAACCAGTTTTAGCATTTAGTGAACCTGGCAAAAAAGCCAAACAAAAAACAAGTGTGGGATTGCACTTTTTTTGCAACTTCACCCCACTTGGAATTTTTTTCCCATTTTCTAGTACACAACATGGTAAAACCATTGGTGTCGTTCAAAAGTTCTGCAAAAAATAAGCCCTCACATGGCCATATTGACGGAAAAATAAAAAAAAGTTATGGCTCTGGGAAGGAGGGGAGCGAAGAACGAAAACGCAAAACCGAAAAAAGCTTCGGGGGTTAATGATACTAAATTAAACCATACTCATGTCAATGCCCATTCCATTGAATCCCTTGTCTCCTGTAATAAACAAAATTAAAAAACAATATCCCTTACCTGTCCGAGGTTCTGTCCCACGCTGTAATCCATGTCTGGGGGATAAACAGTTTTCAACCTGGACGGTGCAAAGATGCGACCGTCCAGGCTGATAACCACTGATGAATGAGTTGTTGTGAGCGCAGCATTGACTAGCAACCTGACTACTGCTGGTCACTGAGGCTGCATACCCAGCCGGGCAAATGAACTGCAGCGACATCGGTGCGATCACCTCTCGCACAGTAGGAAGACTCCCGGTGTAGAGGAGAGTTCACTGCAGTTTATCGGCACTGTGAGACTTTTTCTCACTGTGCTACCGGTGATCTCATTGGTCACTGATGCTCCGCTTACAGCAGCTCTTTCATCAGTGGTTCTCAGCCTGGAAGGTCGCAGCTTGGCACTGTCCAGGTTGAAAACTGTTTATTACCCCAGACATGGATTACAGCGTGGGACAGAATGACGGACAGGTTAGGGATATTGTAGGTTTTTTATCCTTGTTTTATTAAAGGAGAAGAGGGATTCAATGGAATATTGAATATTTCAAATAAAATACTTTATTCTGATGTTTTGGGTTTTTTACCACACAACTATAGGATTAATAATGGATAGAAGTCTTATAAAGGCCTCTCCATTACTATGCCGTAGGCTTGATGTCACCTGACAAAACAAAGGTGACATCAACCCCTCAAATATGAACCCCACTTGCCACCGCAACAGGGCAAATGGGAAGAGCTGGGCAAAGTGCCAGAATTAGCGCATCTAATAGTATCTAAAAATCTAATAACTTTCTGGGCGGCTGTGGGCTGCTATTTTTAGGCTGGGGAAGGGGGCAATATCCATGGCCCTTTACCAGCCTGAGAATACCAGCCCCCAGCTTACGCTATGCTGGTTGTCAAAATGTCTATTTACATAATTTTAAAAAAAATCAGAGAAGGGACCCCCTCTATTCTTAATAACCAGCCTTGCAGAAGCGGACAGCTGAGGGTTGCAACCCACAGCTGTGAGTTTTGCCTGGCTGATTATCAAAAATACAGGGGAACTCACACCGTTTATTTATTTACAGCGCAAGCGTCGGCTAATGAATACTCCCGCTCAGCCGCTCCTGCTCTCACTGTTGTTAGCAGCAGCAGTCCCATCAGTCGACACAAATGACTGGAGGTAAACATTATACCTCGCTTAACAGCGTGGGAACCGCAGTTGTCTTAGCAGGGATAATTTTACTGCCGATCAGAAGCGGTGTTTGCCGCGCTGGACAAGCACCCGATGTTCGTGGGGCCTAACCCGAACAGTAATACGGACTTCCCGGTGATGTACGTGTCAGTGCTCAGTGTCCGTGCCCGAACAGTAGGTATTTGGTATGGACGCCGAACTTTACTATTCGGGTTCGCCCATCTCTACTCAGGACAAACCAGAAATTCATTCACTGGCTCCCAATTTCCCAGCGTATCCAGTTTAAACTACTAACACTGACCTACAAAGCCATCCATAGCCTTTCTCCTCTGGATATTTCAGAACTCATCTCCCAATATCTTCCCTCATGTAATCTCCGGTCCTCCCAAGACCTCCTTCTCTCCTCTCCACTTATTCGCTCCTCACCCAATCACCTCCAAGACTTCTCCTGAATATCCCCATCCTCTGGAATTCTGTGCCACAACACGTCCGATTATCCACCACATTTGGATCCTTCAGACAGAACCTGAAAACCCATCTCTTCAAAAAAAAAGATTACAACCTGCAATGACCGCGCGGCCACCTTAACACCATCAGCGCTACTGCAACCCTGACCTACTGACTCCTCCCCCATAATCCTGTAGAATGTAAGCCTGCAAGGGCAGGGTCCTCTTCCCTCTGTACCAGTCTGTCATTGTTAGTTTTGTTGACTGTAAGTGATATTTGTATTTTGCTGTAACCCCTTCTCATGTACAGCACCATGGAATTAAAGGGCCACTGTCACCCCCCTGCAGCCGTTATAAACTAAAAGAGCCACCTTGTGCAGCAGTAATGCTGCATTCTAACAAGGTGGCTCTTTTAGTTTTGTGTTCAGGTATTACTAAAATAAAGCAGCTTGAAACTTTGCAAAAATACCTGTCTTTGTCCACGGAGGCGGGTCTGAAGCCTCCTCTGTGAAGCGCCCAACTGCCGTCACTCATCTCTTCTGGGACGATGGTCGCCGCCCCCTCCGCGCTGTTTTCTTTTCAAATCCGGCGCTGTGTAAATATTTGTGGGGCAGGCGCAGTAAGCTCTGGCCGTCTGACGTCCCAGCCAGGCTTGCAGACTGCGCCTGTGCGGGCAGTGCGGCCACCCATCTCGGTAATCCCTGCCCCGCACTGTGTTATGCATTATGCACAGTGCGGGGCTGGGATTCCTGGGCATGCGCACTGCGTGTGTCAGCCACTCACCCAGGTCCCCCCGCTGACATACGCAGTGCGCTTGCCCAGGAATCCCAGCCCCGCACTGTGCATAATGCATAACACAGTGCGGGGCAGGGATTACAGAGATGGGTGGCCGCACTGCCCGCACAGGCGCAGTCTGCAAGCCTGCCCCACAAATATTTACACAGCGCCGGCGCCGGATTTGAAAAGAAAAGAGCGCGGAGAGGGCGGCGACTATCGCCCCAGAAGAGATGAGTGACGGCAGTTGGGCACTTCACAGAGGAGGCTTCAGACCCGCCTCCGTGGACAAAGACAGGTATTTTTGCAAAGTTTCAAACTGCTTTATTTTAGTAATACCTGAACACAAAACTAAAAGAGCCACATTGTTAGAATGCAGCATTACTGCTGCACAAGGTGGCTCTTTTAGTTTATAACGGCTGCAGGGAGGTGACAGTGGCCCTTTAATGGTGCTATATAAACAAATAATAAGAATAATAAAAATGAAAGACTAAACTCATGTGTAGGGAAATACTATTTATTTAAACCCACACATGGGTTCAGTCCTGCACTGGTGGTTTGTCTGAGGAAAAAGTCTGTTATATTCTGTAATGTGTCGATACAGAATAGCAAATTTGATTTTAACCCCTTCATGACCTTGGGATTTTTCATTTTTCCGTGTTCGTTTTTCACTCCCCTCCTTCCCAGAGCCATAACTTTTTTATTTTTCCGTCAATTTGGCCGTGTGAGGGCTTATTTTTTGCGGGACGAGTTGTACTTTTGAACGACATCATTGGTTTTAGCATGTCGTGTACTAGAAAACGGGAAAAAAATTCCAAGTGCGGTGAAATTGCAAAAAAAGTGCAATCCCACACTTGTTTTTTGTTTGGCTTTTTTGCTAGGTTCACTAAATGCTAAAACTGACCTGCCATTATGATTCTCCAGGTCAGTACGAGTTCATAGACACCTAACATGACTAGGTTATTTTTTATCTAAGTGGTGAAAAAAAATTCCAAACTTTGCTTTAAAAAATAAAAAAAAAAATTGCGCCATATTCCGATACCCGTAGCGTCTCCACTTTTCGTGATCTGGGGTCGGTTGAGGGCTTATTTTTTGCGTGCCGAGATGACGTTTTTAATAATAGCATTTCGGTCCAGATACGTTCTTTTGATCGCCCGTTATTGCATTTTAATGCAATGTCGCGGCGACCAAAAAAACGTAATTCTGGCGTTTTTAATTTTTTTCCCGCTACGCTGTTTAGCGATCAGGTTAATGCTTGTTTTTAGTTGATAGATCGGGCGATTCTGAGCGCGGCGATACCAAATATGTGTAGATTTTATATTTTTTTTATTGATTTATTTTGATTGGGGCGAAAGGGGGGTGATTTAAACTTTTATATTTTTTTTATTTTTTTAACATTTTTTTCAGCTTTTTTTTTTACTTTTGCCATGCTTCAATAGCCTCCATGGGAGGCTAGAAGCAGGCACAGCACGATCGCCTCTGCTACATAGCAGCGATCTGCTGATCGCTGCTATGTAGCAGAAATGGAGGTGTGCTGTGAGCGCCGACCACAGGGTGGCGCTCACAGCCACCGGCGATCAGTAACCACAGAGGTCTCAAGGACCTCTATGGTTACAATGGAGACGCATCGCCGACCCCCGATCATGTGACGGGGTCGGCGATGACGTCATTTCCGGCCGCCCGGCCGGAAGCGGTAGTTAAATGCCGCTGTCTGCGTTTGACAGCAGCATTTAACTAGTTAATAGGTGCGGGCAGATCGCGATTCTGCCCGCGCCTATTACGGGCACATGTCAGCTGTTCAAAACAGCTGACATGTCCCGGCTTTGATGCGGGCTCACCGCCGGAGCCCGCATCAAAGCAGGGGATCTGACCTCGGACGTACTATCCCGTCCGAGGTCAGATAGGGGTTAACCAACCAGGGGACAAGATTGCTGCATACCTGCCTGGGATGGATGCTGAGTGCTGAACATAAAGACCTGTGTGATGTCATGAAGTGGGCGGGCTGGAGCGTCACATGGCAGCACAGAGCCCTCCCTCTTGTCGTCATCACAGGTCCTTCAGACTCCCCACTAGAATCTGAAGACACAAAAGAGAATAGTAAAACCAAAAACACTCAGTTTGAAAAAATGTTGCAGTAATCCACAAGTGCTAGTAAAAGATGTAAAAAACAGGGTATTTGGTTGATACGTTTTTTGCAAAAAATGTATACTAAGCTGCTCTACCAATCTTCACGGTATACCCTTATCAGAGCAGTCCTAACTAATGTATGCAATCCCTATCTGATGTATTTAAAAACCTGATCATCTGTATATAACCTGTGTGAACAGGGTTCAGAGAGGAAAAATCCATGTGTGCATACAGGGTAGAACAGCTTTTGTGCAGATAGCCCAAGAGGAGTGGTGGAACTCCCCAGTCTTGTAGACACAAGAGAACAATTATGGAAACAGGAACACATGGGCTACTTGCACAGTGAACAAGTCTGTATGATCATGTTCACACACCACCAAGAAACCTGAAGACACAAAAGAGAATAGTAAAACCAAAAACACTCGGTTTGAAAAAAATGTTGCAGTAATCCGCAAGTGCTAGTAAAAGATGTAAAAAACAGGGTATTTGGTTGATACGTTTTTTGCAAAAAATGTATACTAAGCTGTCCCCACTAGAATCTGCTGGCTTCCTCAAGACCTTTGCTGTGGAGAGGCAACAAGAGGGAGGGCTCCGTGTGTGCGGTCATGGGATGCTCCAGCTTTTTACCTCACCACAGTGTGGCTGGCTGGCTGGCACAATTAAAAGGTTAGTCTTTACAATACACAATAAAGCACTCTGCCACTCCTGTGGTGAACTATGATTCCCAGCATGCCATAGGATCTGCAGGACATGCTGGGAGTTATAGTTCTCCCAATGGGATCTTAAAGCAGCACTCCAGTGTTATTTTTCAGTTCAGGAGTGGTGCTTTAAATATAAGCCCTGTGCCCTCATTCTTAGGCTATGTGCACACGTAGGAAAAGAGGTGCAGAATTTTATGCACAAAATCCACATCTCCTGGCAGAATCCACAGCGGCGGATTTGCCGCGGTTTTTATGCGGATTTTGTGTGTTTTTTATGCGGAATTGATGTGGATTTTCTGCGGTTTTCGCCACTGCGGATTTTTAACATGGAGGGGTGCAGAAACGCTGCAGATCCGCACAAAAGAAGTGACATGCACTTCTTTGAAATCCGCAGCAATTCCGCACTGATTTTTCCGCACCATCTGCACAGCTATTTTTTAACCCCCATTGATTTACATTGTACTGTACATCACAGTGCGGATCTGCAGTGTTTCTGCGCAGAAAAATCCGCTGCGGATCCGCATCGTGTGCACATAGCCTTATACTCACCCTCCAGCGTCTTCATAGAATACTTTACAGACACCACAGTGGTCCCGCAGCACCATCTTCTACCCGCAGCTTCCAATATAATAACATACTATTACCGTATATACTCGAGTATAAGCCGAACCGAGTATAAGCCGACCCCCCTAATTTTGCCACAAAAAACTGGGAAAACTTATTTACTCGAGTATAAGCCTAGGGTAGGAAATGCAGCAGCTACTGGTAAATTTCAAAAATAAAAATAGATGCTCCATACCGTTCATTATTGCCCCATAGATGCTCCATATACAACTGTGCTATATAGAATGCTCTGCACCGTTCATTATGGCCCCATAGATGCTCCTTATAAAGCTGTGCCCCATATATATTGCTCTGCACCGTTGATTATGGCCCCATAGATGCTCCTTATAAAGCTGTGCCCCATATATATTGCTCTGCACCGTTGATTATGACCCCATAGATGCTCCTTATAAAGCTGTGCCCCATATATATTGCTCTGCACCATTGATTATGGCCCCATAGATGCTCCTTATAAAGCTGTGCCCCATATATATATATATATGCTCTGCACCTTTGATTATGGCCCTATAGATGCTCCTTATAAAGCTGTGCCCCATATATATATGCTCTGCACCGTTGATTATGGCCCCATAGATGCTCCATATATAATGCTGTGCCATATATAATGCTGCTGCTGCTGCTGCAATAAAAAAAAAAAATCACATACTCACCTCTCTTGCTCAGGACCCCCGGCGCTTTCAATATTTACCTGCTCATCGTGCGGCTCCGTCTCCAGCACTGACGCTCAGCAGAGGGCGCGCACTGACTACGTCACCGCGCCCTCTAACCTGAACGTCACTGCTAGAGGACGCTGCAGACGGATCCGCCCCGGAGCGAGGAGCAGGTAAATATAGCGCAGCGCTGCGCTCCCCGTATACTTACCTGCTCCTGGCGCGGTCCCTGCAGTCCCGGCTTCCCCGGCGCTGCAGCTTCTTCCTGTAATTGAGCGGTCACAGTTACCGATCATTTACAGCAATGAATATGCGGCTCCTCCCCTATGGGAGGTGGAGCCGCCTATTCATTTCTGTAATGAGCGGTGCCATGTGACCACTCAGTACAGGAAGAATCTGCAGCGCCGGGGAAGCCAGGGACTGCAGGGACCGCGCCGCAGCAGGTAAGTATAACTACACAGCCCCCGCTCCCCCTCCCCTGCCGACCCCTGGGTATCTGACTCGAGTATAAGCCGAGAGAGGTACTTTCAGCCCAAAAAAATGGGCTGAAAATTTCGGCTTATACTCGAGTATATACGGTATATATAATAACACCACATATAATGGTATGTTATTCAATTTTACCACTTTTTTTTTGCTTCAAATATTTTTTTTTCCTATTTTCCACCTCTAAAACCTGGGTGCGTCTTATAGTCCAGTGCATCTTATAGTCCGAAAAATACGGTATCTATGCCAGTACCACTGATATGTAGTGAATAAACCTAATAGGGCGTTTATAGATCCATATTAAATTACCGTATATACTCGAGTATAAGCCGACCCGAGTATAAGCCGACCCCCCTAATTTTGCCACAAAAAACTGGGAAAACCTATTGACTCGAGTATAAGCCTAGGGTGGAAATGCAGCATTTACCGGTGAATTTCAAAAATAAAAATAGATCATTATTTCCCCATAGCTGTGCCATATAGTGCTCTGCACCGTTCATTATTTCCCCATAGCTGTGCCATATAGTGCTCTGCACCGTTCATACTGCCCCATATCTGTGCCCCATATAGTGCTCTGCACCGTTCATACTGTCCCATATCTGTGCCATATAGTGCTGTACACCGTTCATACTGCCCCATATCTGTGCCATATAGTGCTGTGCACCGTTCATACTGTCCCATATCTGTGCCCCATATAGTGCTTTGCACCGTTCATACTGCCCCATATCTGTGCCCCATATAGTGCTCTGCACCGTTAATACTGTCCCATATCTGTGCCCCATATAGTGCTGTGCACCGTTCATACTGTCCCATATCTGTGCCCCATATAGTGCTCTGCACCGTTCACTGTCCCATATCTGTGCCCCATATATGCTCTGCACCGTTCATACTGTCCCATATCTGTGCCCCATATAGTGCTCTGCACCGTTCATACTGTCCCATATAGTGCTCTGCACCGTTCATACTGTCCCAAATCTGTGCCCCATATATGCTCTGCACCGTACATACTGTCCCATATCTGTGCCCCATATAGTGCTGTGCACCGTTCATACTGTCCCATATCTGTGCCCCATATAGCACTCTGCACCGTTCATACTGCCCCATATCTGTGCCATATAGTGCTGTGCACCGTTCATACTGTCCCATATCTGTGCCCCATATAGTGCTCTGCACCGTTCATACTGTCCCATATCTGTGCCCCATATAGTGCTCTGCACCGTTCATACTGTCCCATATCTGTGCCCCATATAGTGCTCTGCACCGTTCATACTGTCCCATATCTGTGCCCCATATAGTGCTCTGCACCGTTCATACTGTCCCATATCTGTGCCCCATATAGTGCTCTGCACCGTTCATACTGTCCCATATCTGTGCCCCATATAGTGCTCAGCACCGTTCATACTGTCCCATATCTGTGCCCCATATAGTGCTCTGCACCGTTCATACTGTCCCATATCTGTGCCCCATATAGTGCTCTGCACCGTTCATACTGTCCCATATCTGTGCCCCATATATGCTCTGCACCGTTCATACTGTCCCATATCTGTGCCCCATATAGTGCTCTGCACCGTTCATACTGTCCCATATCTGTGCCCCATATAGTGCTCTGCACCGTTCATACTGTCCCATATCTGTGCCCCATATATGCTCTGCACCGTTCATACTGTCCCATATCTGTGCCCCATATAGTGCTCTGCACCGTTCATACTGTCCCATATATGCTCTGCACCGTTCATACTGTCCCATATCTGTGCCCCATATAGTGCTGTGCACCGTTCATACTGTCCCATATCTGTGCCCCATATAGTGCTCTGCACCGTTCATACTGTCCCATATCTGTGCCCCATATAGTGCTCTGCACCGTTCATACTGTCCCATATCTGTGCCCCATATAGTGCTCAGCACCGTTCATACTGTCCCATATCTGTGCCCCATATAGTGCTCTGCACCGTTCATACTGTCCCATCTGTGCCCCATATAGTGCTCTGCACCGTTCATACTGTCCCATATCTGTGCCCCATATAGTGCTCTGCACCGTTCATACTGTCCCATATCTGTGCCCCATATAGTGCTCTGCACCGTTCATACTGTCCCATATCTGTGCCCCATATAGTGCTCAGCACCGTTCATACTGTCCCATATCTGTGCCCCATATAGTGCTCTGCACCGTTCATACTGTCCCATAGCTGTGCCCCATATATGCTCTGCACCGTTCATACTGTCCCATATCTGTGCCCCATATATGCTCTGCACCGTTCATACTGTCCCATATCTGTGCCCCATATAGTGCTCTGCACCGTTCATACTGTCCCATATCTGTGCCCCATATAGTGCTCTGCACCGTTCATACTGTCCCATATCTGTGCCCCATATAGTGCTCTGCACCGTTCATACTGTCCCATATCTGTGCCCCATATAGTGCTCAGCACCGTTCATACTGTCCCATATCTGTGCCCCATATAGTGCTCTGCACCGTTCATACTGTCCCATAGCTGTGCCCCATATATGCTCTGCACCGTTCATACTGTCCCATATCTGTGCCCCATATAGTGCTCTGCACCGTTCATACTGTCCCATATCTGTGCCCCATATAGTGCTCTGCACCGTTCATACTGTCCCATATCTGTGCCCCATATATGCTCTGCACCGTTCATACTGTCCCATATATGTGCCCCATATAGTGCTGTGCACCGTTCATACTGTCCCATATCTGTGCCCCATATAGTGCTCTGCACCATTCATACTGTCCCATATCTGTGCCCCATATAGTGCTCTGCACCGTTCATACTGTCCCATATCTGTGCCCCATATATGCTCTGCACCGTTCATACTGTCCCATATCTGTGCCCCATATAGTGCTCTGCACCGTTCATACTGTCCCATATCTGTGCCCCATATATGCTCTGCACCGTTCATACTGTCCCATATCTGTGCCCCATATATGCTCTGCACCGTTCATACTGTCCCATATCTGTGCCCCATATAGTGCTCTGCACCGTTCATACTGTCCCATATCTGTGCCCCATATATGCTCTGCACCGTTCATACTGTCCCATATCTGTGCCCCATATAGTGCTCTGCACCGTTCATACTGTCCCATATCTGTGCCCCATATGGTGCTCTGCACCGTTCATACTGTCCCATATCTGTGCCCCATATAGTGCTCTGCACCGTTCATACTGTCCCATATCTGTGCCCCATAGAGTGCTCTGCACCGTTCATACTGTCCCATATCTGTGCCCCATATAGTGCTGTGCACCGTTCATACTGTCCCATATCTGTGCCCCATATAGTGCTCTGCACCATTCATACTGCCCCCATATCTGTGCCCCATATAGTGCTCTGCACCGTTCATACTGTCCCATATCTGTGCCCCATATAGTGCTCTGCACCATTCATACTGCCCCCATATCTGTGCCCCATACAGTGCTCTGCACCGTTCATACTGCCCCATAGATGCTCCACATAAATCTGTGCCGCTGCTGCAATAAAAAAAATAAAAAAAAGCCATACTCACCTCTCTTGATTGCAGCTCCCGGCGTCTCGTTCCGGTGTCCGATCCCGACGTCTCTCTCCGCTCTGACTGATCAGGCAGAGGGCGCCGCGCACACTATATGCGTCATCGCGCCCTCTGACCTGAACAGTCACAGCGCAGAGACGCCGGGAAGATGGAGCGGCGCCGGGAAGATGGAGCGGCGCCGGGAAGATGGAGCGGCGCCCGGCGGCTGGAACGGGGACAGGTGAATATTACATACTTACCTGGTCCCGACGTCCGGCTCCCTCTGCCTGTCACAGCTGGTCTTCATTGCCGCAGCTTCTTCCTCTATCAGCGGTCACCGGCACCGCTGATTAGAGAAATGAATAGGCGGCTCCACCCCTATGGGAGGTGGAGCCGCCTATTCATTTCTCTAATGAGCTGTCCCACGTGAGCGCTGAAGAGGGGAAGAAGCTTCAGCACAGAAGACCGTGGGATGGCAGGGGGAGCGCCAGGATCGCTGGGACTAGGTAAGTATGCCTTAGCGCCCTCACCCCCTCACCCGCCGACCCTGCCACCCACCTTGACTCGAGTATAAGCCGAGAGGGGCACTTTCAGCCCAAAAATTTGGGCTGAAAATCTCGGCTTATACTCGAGTATATACGGTAATACAATGACATGATCTCACCCAATTCAGGTTAACGTTAGGATCTCTGGCAAAGGTTTTCAGACACTCATGTGGAGCTGTGAACATCAAGACGCTGTACAGTCATCCATATCATGAGAAGAAAGTGCCAGTTAAGAATTAACCGCCTCCTGATGTGTTTCATCCCAACCGGGACTCATCAGGGGATATGGCAGCCAGGATGGAGGACTCTGCCATATCAAGCAACAAAGAGCCTCATATGGGGAAGATGTCTTAAAAGGATCAATTTATATAGAGATTTAAATATCTTTGAAACGCGTCGACAATAAACCGCATTCCTTTATACTGGATACTGATTCTTTCTCCGCAGTGTCCATTGGTATTCGTGGCAGCACAGAATTCAACCCCTTGCTATTGTATCGCAATTTTATGTTATAGCAGAGATGTACTGTTATTTCAGGTTCTGAAGTCGACATTTCAACAAGAATATAGAAACTTACTGCCTAAAAACTGTAAAGAAACATTATTTCTACTACCAACCTGAGAGCAGCTATAGCTTCTTCTACTGAACGTGCTTCTATCTCTCCTTCCTCTACCACACGACGATTCACGTTTTCTTCCAGCGGCAGCTCTAGATGTGTCTTCGGGCTTTCAACAACAGCTAGGAAGACAAAATCACATAGTTAAATGCATTGTTTGCATGATTAAGTAGTACACATGACCTGCCATGCTTACCTTTCTGAACATCTTCATTCTGCAGAGTTTCTTCTATCTGTGCTCGTGTCACTTTTGTCGGTGTAGGTTTTGCTTGTTTGCTCTTCAACTTGGAATCCTCTTCTTCTAGCAAGCGATGGCTTTCCTTCTTTCTCTCTAACAGCTCCAGGCGACGTTTTTCCTTTTCTTCCTAACAAAATGGATGACATATGGCATGAAGTTAAGTGTCAAAAACTACTGATGGTTAAGAGCCACATCATGCAGTACTTGGTTTATATTTCATGACAATTTTAAAAATTAGCATTTAAATTCCAGGCAAAATAAAAAGAACAATGGAGGCCCCAGATCAATAAGAATGGTATTTTGTACGCCAGTCTTTGTGAAGGCAGTGCTGGAGTAAGATGCACTAAATTCCACATACCGCTTAATAAATTTCGTGCATCTTAAAACTAATATGCACCTCCCAAAAAAATTTGATCTTTTGCCAACACCGCCAGAGCTCGGGGTGGCACATACACAGTTCAATACACTGAGTCTTGCGATGTCATGACTATATGTGCATACTACGCCACAGGCACTGACAGCGCTGGTTAGAGATCTCAGTAGGGAAAGTAGATCACTTTAACAAGAGTGACCTATCAGCCAGACACAGAAGGCGGTCACCTAGGGGTGAACATAGGAAGTGAGGGCAGGAGAGCATTAAGTGCAATGCCCCACCCCGAAGCACTTCCAGCTCATTACATACCGTTTATACCTTGTGGGAATAAAAGGACTAGAAATAGGAAAAACCCAATGTGGCTAAACAAAGAAGTAAGACAGGCAATTAACAGTAAAAAGAAAGCATTTGCACTACTAAAGCAGGATGGCACCATTGAAGCTCTAAAAAACTATAGGGAGAAAAATACTTTATCTAAAAAACTAATTAAAGCTGCCAAAAAGGAAACAGAGAAGCACATTGCTAAGGAGAGTAAAACTAATCCCAAACTGTTCTTCAACTATATCAATAGTAAAAGAATAAAAACTGAAAATGTAGGCCCCTTAAAAAATAGTGAGGAAAGAATGGTTGTAGATGACGAGGAAAAAGCTAACATATTAAACACCTTCTTCTCCACGGTATTCACGGTGGAAAATCAAATGCTAGGTGAAATCCCAAGAAACAATGAAAACCCTATATTAAGAGTCACCAATCTAACCCAAGAAGAGGTGCGAAACCGGCTAAATAAGATTAAAATAGATAAATCTCCGGGTCCGGATGGCATACACCCACGAGTACTAAGAGAACTAAGTAATGTAATAGATAAACCATTATTTCTTATTTTTAGTGACTCTATAGCGACAGGGTCTGTTCCGCAGGACTGGCGCATAGCAAATGTGGTGCCAATATTCAAAAAGGGCTCTAAAAGTGAACCTGGAAATTATAGGCCAGTAAGTCTAACCTCTATTGTTGGTAAAATATTTGAAGGGTTTCTGAGGGATGTTATTCTGGATTATCTCAATGAGAATAACTGTTTAACTCCATATCAGCATGGGTTTATGAGAAATCGCTCCTGTCAAACCAATCTAATCAGTTTTTATGAAGAGGTAAGCTATAGACTGGACCACGGTGAGTCATTGGACGTGGTATATCTCGATTTTTCCAAAGCGTTTGATACCGTGCCGCACAAGAGGTTGGTACACAAAATGAGAATGCTTGGTCTGGGGGAAAATGTGTGTAAATGGGTTAGTAACTGGCTTAGTGATAGAAAGCAGAGGGTGGTTATAAATGGTATAGTCTCTAACTGGGTCGCTGTGACCAGTGGGGTACCGCAGGGGTCAGTATTGGGACCTGTTCTCTTCAACATATTCATTAATGATCTGGTAGAAGGTTTACACAGTAAAATATCGATATTTGCAGATGATACAAAACTATGTAAAGCAGTTAATACAAGAGAAGATAGTATTCTGCTACAGATGGATCTGGATAAGTTGGAAACTTGGGCTGAAAGGTGGCAGATGAGGTTTAACAATGATAAATGTAAGGTTATACACATGGGAAGAGGGAATCAATATCACCATTACACACTGAACGGGAAACCACTGGGTAAATCTGACAGGGAGAAGGACTTGGGGATCCTAGTTAATGATAAACTTACCTGGAGCAGCCAGTGCCAGGCAGCAGCTGCCAAGGCAAACAGGATCATGGGGTGCATTAAAAGAGGTCTGGATACACATGATGAGAGCATTATACTGCCTCTGTACAAATCCCTAGTTAGACCGCACATGGAGTACTGTGTCCAGTTTTGGGCACCGGTGCTCAGGAAGGATATAATGGAACTAGAGAGAGTACAAAGGAGGGCAACAAAATTAATAAAGGGGATGGGAGAACTACAATACCCAGATAGATTAGCGAAATTAGGATTATTTAGTCTAGAAAAAAGACGACTGAGGGGCGATCTAATAACCATGTATAAGTATATAAGGGGACAATACAAATATCTCGCTGAGGATCTGTTTATACCAAGGAAGGTGACGGGCACAAGGGGGCATTCTTTGCGTCTGGAGGAGAGAAGGTTTTTCCACCAACATAGAAGAGGATTCTTTACTGTTAGGGCAGTGAGAATCTGGAATTGCTTGCCTGAGGAGGTGGTGATGGCGAACTCAGTCGAGGGGTTCAAGAGAGGCCTGGATGTCTTCCTGGAGCAGAACAATATTGTATCATACAATTATTAGGTTCTGTAGAAGGACGTAGATCTGGGGATTTATTATGATGGAATATAGGCTGAACTGGATGGACAAATGTCTTTTTTCGGCCTTACTAACTATGTTACTATGTTACATACAATTTGGAGGCTGGATTTCTGAGAAACTGCTAAACGGATTTCTGCAATCAAGGTCGATTTAATCAGCAAGGGGGCCCCTGTACATGCGTGCCAAAATCCTCATATTCCCTTTAGTCAACCTTTTCGACTTCTTATAAGTGAAGTGGTTTTGGACTGTTATTACTAACTAGCCCGATTCTACTGGCCCGATTCTAACGCATCAGGTATTCTAGAATATGCATGTCCTCGTAGTATATTGCACAGCCACGTAGTATATTGCCCAGCCACGTAGTATATTGCCCAGTCACGTAGTATATTGCCCAGTCACGTAGTATATTGCCCAGTCACGTAGTATATTGCCCAGTCACGTAGTATATTGCACAGCCCACGTAGTATATTGCCCAGTCACGTAGTATATTGCCCAGTCACGTAGTATATTGCCCAGCCACGTAGTATATTGCACAGCCACGTAGTATATTGCACAGCCACGTAGTATATTGCCCAGCCACGTAGTATATTGCCCAGCCACGTAGTATATTGCCCAGTCACGTAGTATATTGCCCAGTCACGTAGTATATTGCCCAGCCACGTAGTATATTGCCCAGTCACGTAGTATATTGCCCAGTCACGTAGTATATTGCCCAGTGACGTAGTATATTGCCCAGTGACGTAGTATATTGCCCAGTGACGTAGCATATTGCCCAGCCACGTAGTATATTGCCCAGTGACGTAGTATATTGCCCAGTGACGTAGTATATTGCCCAGTGACGTAGTATATTGCCCAGTGACGTAGTATATTGCCCAGTCACGTAGTATATTGCCCAGTCACGTAGTATATTGGCCAGTTACATAGTATATTGCCCAGTGACGTAGTATAATGCCCAGTGACGTAGTATATTGCCCAGCCACGTAGTATATTGCCCAGTCACGTAGTATATTGCCCAGTGACGTAGTATATTGCCCAGTCACGTAGTATATTGCCCAGTCACGTAGTATATTGCCCAGTGACGTAGTATATTGCCCAACCACGTAGTATATTGCCCAGCCACGTAGTATATTGCCCAGTGACGTAGTATACAGCACAGAGCCACGTAGTATATTGCACAGCGACGTAGTATACAGCACAGAGCCACGTAGTATATTGCCCAGTGATGTAGTATACAGCACAGAGCCACGTAGTATATTGCACAGCGACGTAGTATATTGGCCAGTCACGTAGCATATTGCCCAGCTACGTAGTATATTGCCCAGCCACGTATGTCACAGGTTAAAAAATAAACATATACTCAGCTTCCGAGGGAGTCCTTGTAGTCATGTCGCCTGTGTGCGGTGCACTCGGCAGCTTCCGGTCCCAGGGTTGGTAGCGCAGGACCCGTGATGACGTGGTCACATGACCGTGACGTCATGGCAGGTCCTTCTCGCACAGGCGCGCAGGACCTGTGATGAGGTCGCGGTCACATGACCGTGACGTCATGGCAGGTCCTTGTCGCATACCATCCTTGCCACCAGAACCTGCCGCTTGCATTGAGCAGTTACCGGAGCGTCGCGAGGAGCGGGAAAGGCAGCGGAAGGTGAGTATATAATGATTTGTTTATTATCATTTTTAATATTAGATCCTTTTACGATTGACGCTGCATAAGCAGCATCAATAGTAAAAACTTGGTCACACAGGGTTAATAGCGGCGGTAACGGAGTGCGTTACCCACGGCATAACGCGGTCCGTTACCGCTGGCATTAACCCTGTGTGAGCGGTGACTGCGGGGAGTATGGAGCGGGCGCCGGGCACTGACTGCAGGGGAGTAGGGAAGGACTAATCGGACTGTGGCCGTCGCTGATTGGTCGCGGCAGCCATAACAGGCAGCTGGCAAGACCAATCAGCGACTTGGATTCCATGACAGACAGAGGCCACGACCAATGAATATCCGTGACAGAAAGAAGGACAGACAGAAGGACAGACAGAAAGACGGAAGTGGCCCTTAGACAATTATATAGTAGACGTTTATACTTAAAAACACTTACCGTAGTATGGGAGATATTTACTAAGCTAAATGCACCCTGCTACACATTTATTATGCGTTTTAAACACTTTTTGTGCACCATGACAAGCAGCTGTGACCCTGTGGGAAATAGGGGTAGCTTCACACACAAGAGGGATATGGCTTGGGATCTGACACTGTGTGACAAAATTTGTGCTTATATTTTAACAAAGTAAGCCAGCCAATAGTGGTGTAAACTTAAATAAAGTTTAAATTCTCAGTGTCATAAATTTGACTTTTTTGTTTATTAAATTAGTGAATTATCTCCCCACAGTTCAAGTCATATCATTGACCACCACAACATGGCACAATACATGGGACCTATATACAATAAAAGAAGGAAAATTGTCATGTAGTTTTCCTTCATGAAAAAAGTTTACATGATCATATGATGTGTAAAACAAAATGTAATGTAACATATTAGGTTATGTGCAGATGATCAGTCAATGCGGCGGGTTGGACGCTGTGTACTTGTGCAGCGTCAAACATGCAGCATCCAGATGTTATAGCATAGTGGATGGGATGTCGGAGTCAGACAAGCGGTGCGTCTTTATAAACCTCATGTTAATTTGTCTTGCGCAGACGCTAGTTGTACAATATATTGGAAGCGGTGAATCCACACGGCTCAGTTAACACATGCGGATTCACCTGTGTTCAATAGATAGCATAACTTTGGATGCAGCGAACATGCGCTGGGTCCAAAGCACTGCCTGTTCCGGATCATCTGCCAATAACCTAAAAATGACAGTGGAACCAGATGCATTATATAAGGAAAATGTAAATAACCTTGAGTGATATATATTTATAGTAGCATTAACGATTGTTAGTAAAATGCAGAGGAGGAAAAGAAGTGCAGGCAAAGCAGTTTTAGCAAGGCCAGATGTTTATTCTCAGGGAATCAGAAAGGCCAAGGACGATTCAAGGAGGAGATACAACTGGAAGCAAGTTGTGAGGTTTGCCATCAGAGCGATAAGATATTCAATGTAACAACTGTTTCTAATCATTATACTATGAATAGGAAAAGTAGAAACACATACAGCAGCAAACACGACAGGGTGAACACGGTAAATCGTCCCCATCACTTTCATTATCTATTTGTGTAGATTTCTTTACTTCCAAGTAGGCCGGGAATATCTTACCATCTATTTTCATTTCATAATTTCAAGTTGTACGGTAGACAAGTAAAGTATACAGCTATTTTTAAGAACAAGCCTGGAAATAAGCAATATAATTTGACCCATCCAAGTCAGAAGTGTTTATGGAAAATGGCAACCTATAGTTGGATTTTCCTAAACCATGACAGCACCGTACGGAGAGAGAGTATGCACCTCCCAGGAACCCTACAGAATAAATAGTGGGGGCCTCTCCAAGCGCCTCAGTGTGGTTACAAAGCATAAGAGGGAGTTGCGCCGTTAGAAACACCAAAAAAACATACTTGGAACTAAGTGCCATATAAATACCCCTTCTATCCCATCTTTTTTCACAAAGTGAGTAAGGGGAAGACCTTCCACCACCAGATAAAATAAGGTGCTGTGCGAAGCTGTCATGGTTTGGGAAAATCCAACTACCAGTAAGTAATTCTCTTTTCCCTACACCCTGACAGCACTGTACAGAGACTGTGAGCATGGTGGAGAATTTTGGAAGCGTATTCTTCAATTTGGGTTTGTTTTGTTAAATAGAAGAAATTCCTAGGGAGGAACCACTGCAGAAAGAACCTTTATTCCAAAGGAAAGATTAGAGGTCTAACCTGTAGTGTTTAAAGATAGTAGCTCTCTCTGCCCAAGAGGTAGCCATGGTAGCCATCTTATAGAATGAGCCTCAATCTCCAGAGAAAGATTCTAACCTGATGTGAGTAAAGATTATGACTATTCTAACCCACCTAGCTATGGTGGATTTTGTAGCCCCCTTAGCTTTGTTGGGACCATGAAACAATACAAACATTGGCAAGGACTTACCCCAGGGACACGTGTCTTAAAGGAATTTAAGCAGGCACCTCAAGATAGCAAAAGAAATGAAAAACTAATTCCCCCTGAGAGTATAGATACTCACAGAAAGACAGCAGAGCTATTTCCTGCAATCTATGAAAACTGGAAATGTTTTTGTGATCACCCCGTCTTCCAGGAAGGTTGTGAAAGGTGCATTAATGGAGATAGCCTGTAACTCACCCACCCGACTAGCTTAGGTTAGGGCCCACAAAAGAACTGTTTTCAGGGTGAGTACCCTAACTATGGCAGATAAAACTGGCTAAAAGGGATCCCGCATAAGGGCATTTAATACTAGATTCAAGCCCCAGGGAGCTACTTGAAGGCCCCTCGCTGATCTCAACGGAAAAGAAGCTTTGATAAAATTATGCACCCACAGGTGGCCAGCTATTTTTTGGTCAAACAGAGCTTCTAAGGCAGCGACATGAACTTTTAGTGTACTGGTTGAAAGGCCCTTCTCTAGACCCTTTTGAAATAACCAATACCTCTCTAAGGGGAACCTGCTGTTGCATTGCTAGACTACAGTACAGAGCAAAAGTTTGGACACACCTCATTTAAAGATTTTTCTGTATTTTCATGACTATGAAAATTGTACATTCACACTGAAGGCATCAAAACTATGAATTAACACATGTGGAATTATATACTTAACAAAAAAGTGTGAAACTACTGAAATTATGTCTTATATTCTAGGTTCTTCAAAGTAGCCACCTTTTGCTTTGATGACTGCTTTGCACACTCTTGGCATTCTCTTGATGAGCTTCAAGAGGTAGTCACCGGAAATGGTTTTCACTTCACAGGTGTGCCCTGACAGGTTTAATAAGTGGGATTTCTTGCTTTATAAATGGGGTTGGGACGATCAGTTGTGTTGAGCAGAAGTTTGGTGGATTGGTGGAGTCACCTCTGCTTCTGAGGATAAGTTTATCCGTGTCACCAGCCTCAGAAATCGCAGGTTAACAGCAGCTCAGATTAGAGACCAGGTCAATGCCACACAGAGTTCTACCAGAAGACACATCTCTACAACAACTGTTAAGAGGAGACTTTGTGCAGCAGGCCTTCATGGTAAAATAGCTGCTAGGAAACCACTGCTAAGGACAGGCAACAAGCAGAAGAGACTTGTTTGGGCTAAAGAACACAAGGAATGGAAATTAGACCAGTGGAAATCTGTGCTTTGGTTTGATAAGTCCAAATTTGAGATCTTTGGTTCCAACCACCATGTCTTTGTGCGACGCAGATAAGGTGAAAGGATAGACTCTACATGCCTGGTTCCCACCGTGAAGCATGGAGGAGGAGGTGTGGGGGTGCTTTGCTGGTGAAACTGTTGGGGATTTATTCAAAATTGAAGGCATACTGAACCAGCATGGCTACCACAGAATCTTGCAGCGGCATGCTATTCAATCCGGTTTGCGCTTAGTTGGACCAACATTTATTTTTCAACAGGACAATGACCCCAAACACACCTCCAGGCTGTGTAAGGGCTATTTGACCAAGAAGGAGAGTGATAGGGTGCTACGTCAGATGACCTGGCCTCCACAGTCACCAGACCTGAACCGAATCGAGATGGTTTGGGGTGAGCTGGACTGCAGAGTGAAGGCAAAAGGGCCAACAAGTCCTAGGCACCTCTGGGAACTCCTTCAAGAATGTTGGAAGACCATTTCCGGTGACTACCTCTTGAAGCTGATCAAGAGAATGCCAAGAGTGTGCAAAGCAGTCATCAAAGCAAAAGGACCCTACTTTGAAGAACCTAGAATATAAGACATAATTTCAGTTGTTTCACACTTTTTGTTAAGTATATAATTCCACATGTGTTAATCTATAGTTTTGATGCCTTCAGTGTCTTCACACTGAAGGCATCAAAACTGTCATGTGTGTCATGAAAATACAGAAAATACAGAAAAATCTTTAAATGAGAATTGCTTATATAAAAAAAACTTTGTCAAAGTCATTCATATTTTTTTGAACCCCTTCGCGCCACAGCCCATTTTCGTTTTTGCGTTTGTTTTTTGCTCCCCTTCTTCTCAGAGCCATAACTTTTTATTTTTTCGTTAATATGGCCATGTGAGGGCTTGTTTTTTGCAGGACAAGTTGTACTTTTGAACGACACCATTGGTTTCACTATATCGTGTACTCAAAAACGGGAAAAAAATTCCAAGTGCGGTGAAATTGCAAAAAATGCAAATTCCAGGGTTTTTTTTAATTTTTTTTTACCATGTTCACCAAATGCTAAAACTGACCTGCCATTATGATTCTCCAAGTCATTACGAGTTGATAGACACCAAACATGTCTAGGTTCTTTTTTTTATCTAAGTGGTGAAAAAAATTTTCAAACTTTGCCAAAAAAAAAAAAAATTCCGCCAGTTCCTGAGATCCGTAGCGTCTCCACTTTTCGTGATCTCGGGTTGGGTAAGGGCATAGTTTTTGCGTGCTGAGCTGACGTTTCTATTATACCATTTCGGTGCAGATACGATCATTTGATCGCCCGTTATTGCATTTTAATGCAATGTCTTTGCAACCAAAAAAATGTAGTTCAGCCATTTAGTGATCAGGTTAACCTTTTTTTATTGATAGATCGGGCGATTCTGAACGCAGCGATACCAAATATGTGTATGTTGGTTTTTTTATTGTTTTATTTTGAATGGGGTAAAAGGGAGGCAATTTAAATATATATATATATATATATATATATATATTTACATTTCTAAACATTTTTTTTTACTTTTGGCATGCTTCAATAGTCTCCGAAGCTGCCAGAACCCCATCGGCTCTGCTACATATAGGCGATGATCAGATCGCCTCTATGTAGCAGAATACCTCACTTGCTTTAAGCGCCAACCACTGGGCGGCACTCACAACAAGCCAGAAGTGACAACCATAGAGGTCTCCAGGGGACCTCTGGTTGTCATGCCAACCCACGGGTGACCCGCGATCACGTGACGGGGGTCACCGGTGGACAGATTTCTGGCCCAATGGCTGGAAGTGCGGGTTAAATGCTGCTGTCAGTTTGACAGCGGCATTTAACAGGTTAATAGTCGCTGGTAGATTGTGATTCCACCCATGGGTGTTCCGGGTACATGTCAGCTGTTCAAAACAGCTGACCTGTCCTGGGAAAGATGAGGGCTCACCGCCGGAGCAGACATCAAAGGGATAGAAGCGACATGCACAGTACTAGAACGGCTAGAAGGGGTTAAAATAAGACAAATGTATAATTATGGATGGATGTTAAATTTGGTAAATTGTTAAAACACATAACTCCTCAATAACTACTGGCTAATTCCATGCCGAAATGTTGAGGCAATGTTGCATCTCAAACTATGTCCCGTTTTGCACAAAGCTGTACCACTGGCACAAACTATGCCAAAATTCCGATGTTTAGCTTGGAAAATCTCCACACACGCACTTTGTTTACTAGGCAGACACTGAATGGCAGTTCCCTATAGCTCCAGTAGTGTCTCCAGCAAGTCACACTGCTCAGGGAATTTCACCGAATACTACAACACAAGTGCTGGTAAGACATATTGCATAAGCCTCCTGATCAGAGACCTATTAAATGATTTGATTAAAACTAAAACCATAAAAATAATATCTGCATTTTGTAACTGCCTTTGTATGAAATAAATATACTAAAGGGTTATAACAATGCGATCTTACAATAATATACACATATATATTCGTATTCAATATAACCATTTTATAAATCTGCCCCGTTTTGCACATATAACCCATAAGGACCCTGAGGCTATGTGCACACGTAGGAAATGTGGTGCAGAATTTTCTGCACTAAATCTGCATCTGCAGATTTGATGCAGTTTCTGTGCAGTTTCTGCGCAGTTTCTATGCAGTACAATGTAAATCAATGTGAAAAGAAAAAAGCTGTGCACATGGTGCAGAAAAATCTGCGCAGAAACGTTGCAGAACTGCACAAAAGAAGCGACGTGCACTTCTTTGAAATCTGCAGTGTTTCTGCGCAGATTTTTCTGCACCATGTGCACAGCTTTTTTCTTTTGACATTGATTTACATTGTACTGTGATCACAGTGCAGTTCTGCAGCGTTTCTGCAGCAGAAAAATCTGCTGCAGTTCTGCACCAATTCTGCACTAAATCTGCATCGTGTGCACATACCCTAAGGATTTCCCTCCAAGCCTCCATTCACCTTCTGTTGCCATTGGAACCGCCCTGTAGTCCAGGTTTTTCAAGGGACAGGGCAGCATCTCTCAGCTGGCATCCTGCTAGTATAACTATGCCTGTCTAAAACAGAGCTTCTAATGAGAGAGATGTCACAAAAGAGCTCGTACCAAACAGCAGCAGTGCTTATGAACTGGTATCTAAAAATAGTGTTGTTCCACTGGATGGCCTGTACATACAGGCAGGGCTGTGGAGTTGTGAGTCAGAGTCCATTTTGGTGCTGTTATAAAATGAATCGACTCCTAAAATATATTATAAATTAGGTACAGTAATTCGTGCAGTTTGTGCTGAGTATTTTTCCATAATAATTTGGGAAAGGTATTACCGTAAATGTCCTATAAATGTGTTCTGTTTCTGATGTAATGATTTTGGCTTTTGGTTGAGATTAATCTGTGCTGCACTTCATGTACATGCTCAGTAGTAAAACTCCTCCTCTACAGATCAGAGCAAGAAGACACTGATAACGAATGCCCACAGCCCTGCACTTATCTCAAGATCTTCTAATGTGAACAGGAAAACAGTATTAAGGCAAGTACTTCTTGAAGCATATCTAAACTTTCAATAAACTTATATTTTAGTTTGCTTTTCCGCTGAGCTCATGTTTGTTGAGATTAGTAGCTCTGATGCTCTTCCATTTTATTAGCCATGCTATTATTAGCCATGCTAGCAGTTTCAGTTTCTTTGTGGAGTATGATTCAGCACACACTTGCTCCTTTCCTTCTCCCCTCTTCATAGAATGTATAACATTTACTGAGCTGTACGTTGAGAAACACCTAAGATTGAAAGTTCTGAGTAAAGCTATCTAATCATATCAATCACACATATTACAAACTTTTTATCTGTCATCATCTGTACTAATGATTTATGCAAAGTTTGCTTTATTTCAAACCCAAATTATACATGATTCCCTATTCTTTTAGGAATTACAAGATACGCTATTTTTTCTATAGGACAAAATTATTTTGAGAGCGAATTTATATGATTACAAAATGCCTAAGAAGCTTCCTATGAAGTCAGCCGTATTTGAGCATTTCTCATTAACTCAATATAAAAAAATATTGTGTGTCAGTGTATGACAGATTAAAACAAATGATGTGAGCTCAAATCAGTACATATTCAGGTAGTTATAAAAATGTTCCTACAAGAACTCCCAATCTAAAAAGGCATTTACAACGCTTACACTCAGCTTTCAAAGCTGTGACTGTGAAAGAGCACAGTGACACCAAGAAACCAGAGCACAGTATTTCTCGCCATGCAAAGGAGGAGGAAAGAGTCTGAAACATCAGTTACAAGATATTTTGTAAGTGACAAAGTTACTGTAACAATGACAGCAGATATGTTTAAAAGACAGTTCATCGAGCTTGTTGTGAAGACAGTGTACCATTATCATTATTTGAACGACCAGCTTTTACATCTCTTAATGGAGAAATGGCCCACAAACTTGGTTTGTAAGTTAAGGGAAAGTATTAGAAAATTAATGATTGAAGAAGCCCTTAAAGGGCCACTGTCACCCCCCTCCAGCAGTTATAAACTAAAAGAGCCACCTTGTGCAGCAGTAATGCTGCATTCTAACAAGGTGGCTCTTTTAGTTTTTGGTGCATTTATTCCCAAAATAAAGCATTTTATAACTTCTCCAAAACACCTGTCATTAGCCAGGGAGGCAGGTCCTCACCCCCCTGCTTGAAACGCTACACTGCTGTCACTCAAATCTTCAGGGGCGCAGCCCCCTCCACGCTGTTTTCATATGAAATCCGGCGCCTGCGCTGTGTAGTACTGTCTGGATGATCAACAGCTTACGAAAGGAAAAGAAGCTCTGAATGAAGTAGCAGTTAGGATGAGTGGGTTACATTTCTGCCAAGAACAAGAGGACTTAGGTCTTGTCAGTGCTACTGCTACCATATCTTCAGCCTCATCAGATGAAAGGGTTAATTTTGAAAAGCATTTGGACGACAGTTGCTGAAGGGAAGAAGATTCCACTCCTAAATCACACACATATTGGCCATATTTCAGTAAAATTTTTCACTTGTTCTCAAAGAAGTAGAAGAGTTCAACCTTTCATCAAAACTGACTGTGCACGAGGCAATTCCTTTACACTCTGAAATTGTTAGAAATGTTTTGCCCGTGTGGTTACGGCTTTGCCACCAACCCAAGTTAGTGTAGAAGGTTGTTCTCTAACCTTAAAATAATTAGATCAAATTTGAGGTAATCTATGAAGGAGGATCTGATGGAGGTGATACTATTTATCAGAACAAATTCATAGACTGCACAAATGTAATTCAGTACGCTTTTGTTGAAAACTGTTTTTACCCTTACTGCATAGTGTATTGCATATTTACAATTTATTAAAGTGTTTTGTGTTCTAAAGTTGTATTCCAATAAATATATTTTATGTTGTATCTAAATAGATTGATTATTGTATCATAATGGTGATTAGAAGCCTGATGTTACCATTTTACTACAGTAAATGTGTCACTTAAACATGAGCCATGTATATGAGGGAGTCGGAGTCAGAGAAATTGGCTTACCAACTCCACACTGCAAAATGGGCTGTACAGGGGACATAAGAGAAACTGCAGGAATGGCTGTATATAGAGACAGAAAAGAGAGGAGAGGTATACTGCAATATGGGGCTCTGTGTAGAGGGCTGTTTGTTGCCCTCTACTGAGAGATCTGTGATGTGGAATTGCAAATACTACTTTATTGATGCACATTGCAGAGGACTGTCTTATGACATATGCATCAACAGAGCAGCATTTGCAGTGTCACATCACTGATTTAAAAAATATTCTTTAAAAATAGATACATTTTATTTGTACAATAATTAAAACATAACCCCATTAAAAAGTTTGGGTGGAATCAGTAAAAGAAAAAAAATATGTACAGAGGATATATACATATTTTATATTATCTCGTCTGGGAGCACCAGCACAGGCAAAGGATCTTAGGAAAGATGGACAAACCCCATCGTTCATTTAGCCCCCTAGGGGTCATACTCTTCAGAACAATTATCCATTTACACTCAATCTGAGCCAGTCTCTTAAGGTACCGTCACACTTAGCGACGCTGCAGCGATACCGACAACGATCCGGATCGCTGCAGCGTCGCTGTTTGGTCGCTGGAGAGCTGTCACACAGACCGCTCTCCAGCGACCAACGATGCCGGTAACCAGGGTAAACATCGGGTTACTAAGCGCAAGGCCGCGCTTAGTAACCCGATGTTTACCCTGGTTACCATCGTTAAAGTAAAAAAACAAACACTACATACTTACCTACCGCTGTCTGTCCTCGGCGCTCTGCTTCTCTGGTCTGGCTGTGAGCACAGTGGCCAGAAAGCAGAGCGGTGATGTCACCGCTCTGCTTTCCGGCTGCCCGGCGCTCACAGCCAGACCAGAGAAGCAGAGCGCCGAGGACAGACAGCGGTAGGTAAGTATGTAGTGTTTGTTTTTTTACTTTAACGATAGTAACCAGGGTAAACATCGGGTTACTAAGCGCGGCCCTGCGCTTAGTTACCCGATGTTTACCAGCGAAGACATCGCTGAATCGGTGTCACACACGCCGATTCAGCGATGTCTGCGGGGAGTCCAGCAACTAAATAAAGTTCTGGACTTTCTTCCCCGACCAGCGACAGCACAGCAGGGGCCTGATCGCTGCTGCCTGTCACACTGGACGATATCGCTAGCCAGGACGCTGCAACGTCACGGATCGCTAGCGATATCGTCTAGTGTGACGGTACCTTTAGTCAGATTTCCTCTCCTATTGCCTGGATAAATAAGATCAATCCCTCCGATACGAAGGAGATGCTCTTGTTGAGGATGACAATCACGAAAATGCATCTGAGTCTCATGTAATCGAGTTTTGTCCAATATATTGAACTACCTCCTGGTCAAGTGCCTATGTTCATTTGGTCCTATTTGGTACAAAACCTCTAATTATTATCAGCATCTCAGTAGGTACATATAATCATTCCATTTGTTGCACAAGCACTTTTTCATGATTTAAGTATGTTTTAGGCTGTATATAATGGACCTTTTTCTCATATTCCTATGTATTTATACCAGATGTATGGTAATTACATTTTTTCTATAGATTGGACCACAGGGATATTTACTTATTTTTATATTGTTGCATAAATTGAATTTTGTGTTTATATTACGCACATCAGTACCACTTCCTTGCGTTATTTTAAGGGTAAGGGTAAGTATGATGGAGGAGGATGGGGGAGGACGGAGGAGCCCAGCCATGCATACAAGGATGGGAGGGAGGGAGGCGAGCCATGCATAGAAGATGGGACAGGGGAGCCATGTATACAAGGATGGGAGGGGGGGAGCCGAGCCATGTATACAAGGATGGGAGGGGGGGAGCCGAGCCATGCATACAAGATGGGACAGGGGAGCTATGCATACAAGGATGGGAGGAAGAAGGGGAGCCGAACCATGCATACAAGATGGGACAGGGGAGCCAAGCATACAAGGATGGGAGGAAGGGGGAGAGCTGAGCCATGCATACAAGATGGGACCAGGGGAGCCATGCATACAACGGGGGAGACACACAGCTGGACAGGATGGTGGGAACCACACATACCTGGATAGGAATGAGGGGACAATACATACCCGGCTTATACTCCAGTCAATAAGCTTACCCAGTTTTCCGTGCCAAAATTAGGTGGCTTTGCTTATACTCGGGTCGGCTTATACTCGAGTATATACAGTATATGTACAGCTCTGGCAAAAATTAAGAGACCACTGTAAAAATTTCAGTTTGTCTGATTTTTCTCTTTATAGGTATATTTTGGAGTAAAATGTAAATTGTTCTTTTATTCTATAAACTACTGACAACATGTCTCCAAATTTCCAAGCAATACATTTTGCATTTATTTTCTGAACATGAGAAATAGTCAAAATAACAAAAAATGCATTACTTGCAGACATCAAATAATGCAAGAAAAAAAACAAGTTCATAATCATTTAGAAACAACATTACTTATGTTTTAACTCAGGAAGAGTTCAGAAATCAATATTTTGTGGAATAACCATGATTTTTTTTATCACAGCTTTCATGCGTCTTGGCATACTTTCCACCAGTCTTTCACTTTGCTATTGGGTGACCTTATGCCACTCCTGGTACAAAAATGTAAGCAGTTCTTCTTTGTTTGATGGCTTGTGACTATTCATCTTCTTCCTCTTGATTACATTCCAGAGGTTTTCAATGGGGTTCAGGTCTGGATATTGTGCTGGCCATGACAGGGATTTGATGTGGTGGTCCTTCATCCACACCTTGATTGGCCTAGCTGTATGGCATGGCGAGTTGTCCTGCTGGAAAAAAACAGTCCTCAGAGTTGGGGAACATTGCCTGAGCAGAAGGATTCAACTGTTTTTTCAGGGTAACCTTGTATGCGGCTTGATTCATATGTATTGATTTCTGAACTCTTCCCGAGTTAAAACATTAGTATTGTTGTTTCTAAATGATTATGAACTTTTTTTTTTTTTTGCATTATTTGATGCCCAGGAGCGTGATGGAGGACACAGTTATGATGACGTAGGATGAGTCATCCACACATAGCAAAAAGGAGGATGGCAATCGCAAGAAGAGAGGAGGCGCCTGATCATAACTGCACCGTAGGGGAGTAGAATAAAAAGGTCTTTTTTTTGTATTATGCACAGTGCATTATGGAAATACAAACACCATTCTAAAATGCATATATGAGGGCTTACTCTTGCTGGTCCTACTTTATATGGGAAAAACCGAGTGGCAGGTTGCCTTTAATGTGTTTGTGCAGCATACAATTGTATAATGTGGACACAGTATCATTTACCACCTGACGGATGGGCTTTATTCTGGCCACATAATCCTAAAAGCAGAAGCCAAGAAATGAGCTTAATGACCATGATGTCAAACAGAAGTGACATGGCAATAAGTGTGGAGAACTGTACTATGTATATTTTAAATAGAAGATCTTATTTTGAGGATTACAAAAATGAAAAAAGACAGATGAGACCATCTTTTTCATAAACTCTAAACATCAAGAAATCCATACAGGTTTTTACTACTTGTAAAGCATGCTGTGCTTGGAAGACCAAAAGTGATTTAACTTCCCTCTGTATCCTGGTGTCACATTGCTATGCACACTTAATGATGTGCCCTTTGAATTATTAATGCCAGTTCTATAGCTGTCTGATCAAGTGTTTAATAAACGCTCCACTCCTAAAGAAGACAAAGGAAGCGATGACATGACTAATCTGGTAAGCAATGTTCAATACTGGAAAAAATCTGCCCAAGCAGAAGAGAACATATCATGCAAAAAATGGCAAATGGCAGGAGCAAGTGTCTTGACAAACATGATACCAAGAGTTTGCCACAAACACCAGTCATTACGGCAGAAAAACACATCCTTTACTCGTCCAGACTCCAGAGTTGTCGGAAGTGCTTTTTCATGCTAAGTCATGTGAACGTTCTGATTTGTCTTTTAGGAGCCCGGCTGGAGTTCATCCTCCAGCCATTTTATTAATTGCCATGTATAATGAGATAGTGGAAAGAAGAGACCCCAGTGAGTGCACAATTTCCATGTCTCAAGTATCACCTGGAGTGAAACATTACAATGAGAGCAGGTTTAAGTTTTCCCTCTTAACCATCCAGCAGAGGACATCAATAATAGTAACTTACATCTGATTAATAAATGTATTTTATCATCTGTATAATTTACTAGTCCACAGCCAGTGCGCAAATCTAAAAAGACAAAAAGCAATGGAAGTTCTGTACAGGAAACACCTCAAGGAAAGATTACGAAAACTTGTCATTTCATTGCCGTCTGTTATACCTAGATAGCCATATGAACTGTTGGAGTCAGAGCCATACATTTAGTGCCAGCAGTGCGACGTCTAAAACTAAGAGTAGATCTTTGCAGTCAGCTAGACAAGAAGGGTACTTTCTTGAATTTCTATTTTTCAGAGTATAAGACGCACTTTTTTCCTCCAAAAAATGTGGAGGAAAATGGGTTGTGCATCTTACAGTCTGGATGTACCAGCTATGGCTGTGGTGGGGAGGCGGCATTGGTGAACCTGCGGGTCACAGGAGGCTGGATCTGGCGGCTGCAGCTAACTCCTGTGCCCGCTGCTAAAGAGAAATTAATATTCACTGCATTCCAAGCCCATGGGTGTGGACTGTAATGAATATTAATTTCTCTTTACTAGCGTCTTGGTATGATTGGCCGCCAACCCCGGTCATGGTATGCATGGCCCCATCCTTCTAATTGCCCTCTACCTTCATCCTGGTATGCATGACACCATCAGAGGGGGCTTTGCGCATCAGGATAGTGATGAGGGGACCATATATACCAGGATAGGGGATATTAAGTACAAAACTGACCACTTTTTTTTAATTAGATTTTTTTCCCCTAATTTCCTCCTCTAAAACCTGGGTGCGTCTTATGGTCCTTTGCGTCTTATGGTCCAAAAAAATACGGTAAATCCTAGACAACTATTGCATTATTTAACCATCTACTATATAATTGTCTAAGGGTCACTTCCGTCTTTCTGTCTGTCCTTCTGTCTGTCTGTCTTTCTGTCACGGAAATACCAAGTCGCTGATTGGTCGCGGCAAAAAGGCCACAACCAATCATCGACGGGCACAGTCCGGTGGCAAAATGGCCGCTCCTTACTTCCCTGCCGTCAGTGCCCGCAGTCCATACTCCCCTCCAGTCAGCGCTCACACGGGGTTAATAGCAGCGTTAACGGACCGCGTTATGCTGCGGTGTAACGCAGTCCGTTAACGCTATTAACCCTGTGTAACCAACTTTTTACTATTGATGCTGCCTATGTCGCATCAATAGTAAAAAGATGTAATGTTAAAAATAATAAAAAAAATAAAAAATCATTATATACTCACCTTCCGATACTACGTGGCTGTGCTATATACTACTTGGCTGGGCAATATACTACGTGGCTGGGATATATACGTGGGCTGTGCTATATGCTACGTGGCTGGGCAATATACTACGTGGCTGTGCTATATACTACGTGGCTGGGCAATATACGTGGGCTGTGCTATATACTACGCGGCTGGGCAATATACTACGTGGCTGGGCAATATACTACGTGGCTGGGCAATATACTACGTGGCCTGGGTTATATACTATGTCTGTGCTATATACTATGTGGCTGTGCTATATACTACGTGGCTGTGCTATATACGTGGGCTGTGCAATATACGTGGGCTGTGCTCTATACCAGAGGTCCCCAACTCCAGTCCTCAAGGCCCACCAACAGGTCATGTTTTCAGGATTTCCTTTGCATTGCACAGGTGATGCAATTATTACCTGGGCAAGACTAAGGAAATCCTGAAAACATGACATGTTGGTGGGCCTTGAGGACTGGAGTTGGGGACCTCTGCTCTATACCATGTGGCTGTGCAATATACTACGTGGCTGTGCTCTATACTACATGGCCTGGGTTATATACTGCATGGGCTGTGTTATATACTACGTCTCAGTGCTATATACAGGTCCTTCTCAAAAAATTAGCATATAGTGTTAAATTTCATTATTTACCATAATGTAATGATTACAATTAAACTTTCATATATTATAGATTCATTATCCACCAACTGAAATTTGTCGGGTCTTTTATTGTTTTAATACTGATGATTTTGGCATACAACTCCTGATAACCCAAAAAACCTGTCTCAATAAATTAGCATATCAAGAAAAGGTTCTCTAAACGACCTATTACCCTAATCTTCTGAATCAACTAATTAACTCTAAACACATGTAAAAGATACCTGAGGCTTTTATAAACTCCCTGCCTGGTTCATTACTCAAAACCCCCATCATGGGTAAGACTAGCGACCTGACAGATGTCAAGAAGGCCATCATTGACACCCTCAAGCAAGAGGGTAAAGCCCCAGTCACACACAGCGAGATCGCTAGCGAGATCGCTGAGTTTTGTGACGCAACAGCGATCTCAGTAGCGATCTCGCTATGTGTGACACGTACCAGCGATCAGGCCCCTGCTGTGAGATCGCTGGTCGTGTCGGAATGGCCTGGGCCATTTTTTGATCGTTGAGGTCCCGCTGACATCGCTGAATCGGCGTGTGTGACGCCGATTCAGCGATGTCTTCGCTGGTAACCAGGGTAAACATCGGGTAACTAAGCGCAGGGCCGCGCTTAGTAACCCGATGTTTACCCTGGTTACCAGCGTAAAAAAACAAACAGTACATACTTACATTCAGCTGTCTGTCCCTTGCCGTCTGCTCCTGCACTGACTGCTGGCCGTAAAGTGAAAGTGAAAGCACAGCACAGCGGAGAGTCACACAGCGGTGAGTCACCGCTGTGGCTGTGCTCTGCTTTCACTTTACGGCCAGCAGTCAGTGCAGGAAGCAGACGGCAAGGGACAGACAGCTGAATGTAAGTATGTACTGTTTGTTTTTTTACGCTGGTAACCAGGGTAAACATCGGGTTACTAAGCGCGGCCCTGCGCTTAGTTACCCGATGTTTACCCTGGTTACCGGGGACCTCGGGATCGTTGGTCGCTGGAGAGCTGTCTGTGTGACAGCTCCCCAGCGACCAAACAGCGACGCTGCAGCGATCCGGATCGTTGTCGGTATCGCTGCAGCGTCGCTAAAGTGTGACGGTACCTTAAGACCCAGAAAGAAATTTCTCAACAAATAGGCTGTTCCCAGAGTGCTGTATCAAGGCACCTCAATGGTAAGTCTGTTGGAAGGAAACAATGTGGCAGAAAACGCTGTACAACGAGAAGAGGAGACCGGACCCTGAGGAAGATTGTGGAGAAGGACCGATTCCAGACCTTGGGGAACCTGAGGAAGCAGTGGACTGAGTCTGGTGTGGAAACATCCAGAGCCACCGTGCACAGGCGTGTGCAGGAAATGGGCTACAGGTGCCGCATTCCCCAGGTAAAGCCACTTTTGAACCATAAACAGCGGCAGAGGCGCCTGACCTGGGCTACAGAGAAGCAGCACTGGACTGTTGCTAAGTGGTCCCAAGTACTTTTTTCTGATGAAAGCAAATTTTGCATGTCATTCGGAAATCAAGGTGCCAGAGTCTGGAGGAAGACTGGGGAGAAGGAAATGCCAAAATGCCTGAAGTCCAGTGTCAAGTACCCACAGTCAGTGATGGTGTGGGGTGCCATGTCAGCTGCTGGTGTTGGTCCACTGTGTTTCATCAAGGGCAGGGTCAATGCAGCTAGCTATCAGGAGATTTTGGAGCACTTCATGCTTCCATCGGCTGAAATGCTTTATGGAGATGAAGATTTCATTTTTCAGCACGACCTGGCACCTGCTCACAGTGCCAAAACCACTGGTAAATGGTTTACTGACCATGGTATTACTGTGCTCAATTGGCCTGCCAACTCTCCTGACCTGAACCCCATAGAGAATCTGTGGGATATTGTGAAGAGAAAGTTGAGAGACGCAAGACCCAACACTCTGGATGAGCTTAAGGCCGCTATTGAAGCATCCTGGGCCTCCATAACATCTCAGCAGTGTCACAGGCTGATTGTCTCCATGCCACGCCGCATTGAAGCAGTCATTTCTGCCAAAGGATTCCCGACCAAGTATTGAGTGCATAACTGAACATTATTATTTGATGGTTTTTTTGTTTGTTATTAAAAAACACTTTGATTTGATTGGATGGGTGAAATATGCTAATTTATTGAGACAGGTTTTTTGGGTTATCAGGAGTTGTATGCCAAAATCATCAGTATTAAAACAATAAAAGACCTGACAAATTTCAGTTGGTGGATAATGAATCTATAATATATGAAAGTTTAATTGTAATCATTACATTATGGTAAATAATGAAATTTAACACTATATGCTAATTTTTTGAGAAGGACCTGTACTACATGGCTGTGCTATATACTACGTGGCTGTAAACTACATACATATTCTAGAATACCCGATGCGTTAGAATTGGGCCACCATCTAGTCCATTATAAGGATATGTGTACTATAAAGATATGTGTAAAATAAAGAATAAAAATAAAAAACATGGATATACTCACCCTCGGACGGGCCCTGGCTCACAGCGCTGCTAGCGTCTCCCTCCGTTCCTTAGAATGCGGTGAGTGAAGGTCCTTCGATGACATCGCGGTCACATGAGCACCTCACTTCTCTTATTTTCCCATCACGCCTCTCATTTTCCCCCTCACATCTCATTTTCTCCCTTACACCTCTCATTTTCCCCCTCACTCCTCTCATTCCCCCCTAACACTTGTCATTTCGACCTCACATCTGTCATTTTCCGATCACTCCATTATTTTCCCTCACTCCTCATTTTGCACTCACACCTTTTCATTTTCACCTCACACCCCTCATTTTCACCTCACACTTCTCATTTTCCCCTCAGCATATACATGTTTGTCATCTCCCTTATATATAGTATACACCTGTATGTCATCTCCCCTGTAAATAGTATACCTGCTGTATGTCATCTCCTCCTGTATATTGTATATACCTGTGTCATCTCCTCTGTATATACTATATACCTGTATGTCAACTCCTCCTATAGTATATACCTGTAGGTCATCTCCAGTATATACCTGTATGTCATCTCCCCTGTATATAGTATATACCTGCTGTATGTCATCTCCTCCTCTATATACCTATGTGTCATCGCCTCTTTTATATAGTATATACCTGTATGTCAACTCCTCCTGTATATAGTATATACGTGTGTCATCTCCTCCTGTATATAGTATATACCTGTAAGTCATCTCCTCCTCTATATAGTATATACCTTTGTGTCATCTGCTCCAGTATATAGTATATACCTGTAAGTCATCTCCTCCTCTATATAGTATGTACCTGTATGTCATCTCCTCCTGTATATAGTATATACCTATGTCATCTGCTCCTGCATATAGTATATATCTGTGTCATCTCCTCCTGTATATAGTATATACATGTGTCATCTCCCCTGTATATAGTATATATAGTATATACCTGTGTGTCATCTCCTCCTCTATATGGTATATACCTGTGTGTCATCAGCTCCTGTATATAGTATATATCTGTGTGTCATCTCCTCCTGTATATAGTATATACGTGTGTCATCTCCTCCTGTATATAGCATATATCTGTGTGTCATCTCCCCTGTATATAGTATGTACCTGTATGTCATCTCCTCCTGTATATAGTATATACCTGTGTGTCATCTCCTGTATATAGTATATACCTGTGTGTCATCTCCCCTGTAAATAGTATGTACCTGTATTTCATCTCCCCTGTATATAGTATATACCTGTGTGTCATCTCCCCTGTATATAGTATATATGTGTGTGTCATCTCCTCCTGTATATACCTGTATGTCATCTCCTCCTGTATATAGTATATACCTGTGTGTCATCTCCCCTGTATTAAACCTCGTTCACAAGTTATTTGCTCAGTATTTTTACCTCAGTATTTGTAAGCTAAATTGGCAGCCTGATAAATCCAAAGCCAACAGGAAGCCCTCCCCCCTGGCAGTATATATTAGCTCACACATACACATAAAAGACAGGTCATGTGACTGACAGCTGCCGTATTTCCTATATGGTACAGTTGTTGCTCTTGTAGTTTGTCTGCTTATTAATCAGATTTTTATTTTTGAAGGATAATACCAGACTTGTGTGTGTTGAGTTTTGTGTGGCGACATGCGTGTAGCAACTTTCTGTGTCGAGTTGCATGTGACAGGTTAGTGTAGCAAGTTGTGTGCAGCAAGTTATGCGCATGGCGAGTTTTGTGTGTGGTGCGTTTTGAGTATGTGCAAGTTTTGTGTGAGGCAACTTTTGCATGTGTTGCAACTTTTGTGCATGTGGCAATTTTCCCGCGTGTGCAAGTTTTGCGTGTGGCGAGTTTTCCATGAGGTGAGTTTTGCACTTGTGGCGAGTTTTGCGTGAGCCTAGTTTTGCATGTGGTGAGTTCTGCGCGTGGCGAGTTTTGAGCGGCGGCTTTTGTGTTTCGACTTTTATGTGGCGAGGTTGGTGTATGTGTGGTGAAATGTGTGCTGAGGGTGGTATATGTGTTTAAAGGGACTCTGTCACCTGAATTTGGCGGGACTGGTTTTGGGTCATATGGGCGGAGTTTTTGGGTGTTTGATTCACCCTTTCCTTACCCGCTGGCTGCATGCTGGCCGTAATATTGGATTGATGTTCATTCTCTGTCCTCCATAGTACATGCCTGCACAAGGCAAGATTACTTTGCGCAGGCGTGTACTATGGAGGACAGAGAATGAACTTCAATCCAATATTGCAGCCAGCATGCAGCCAGCGGGTAAGGAAAGGGTGAATCAAACACCCGAAAACTCCGCCCATATGACCCAAAACCAGTCCCGCCAAATTCAGGCGACAGAGTCCCTTTAAGCACGTGGTAGTGTGTGGCGCATTTTGTGTGTGTGTTCATATCCCCGTGTGTGTTGAGTATCCCATGTCGGGGACCCACCTTAGCAACTGTATGGTATATACTCTTTGGCGCCATCACTCTCACTCTTTAAGTCCCCCTTGTTCACATCTGGCAGCTGTCAATTTGCCTCCAACACTTTTCCTTTCACTTTTTCCCCATTATATAGATAGGGGCTAAATTGTTCGGTGAATTGGAACGCGCGGATAAATTTTTCCTCACAACATAGCCTATGATGCTCTCGGGGTCCAGACGTGTGACTGTGCAAAATTTTGTGGCTGTAGCTGCGACGGTGCAGATGCCAATCCCGGACATACACAGAAAAATATCCAATAAGCAGCATGTCCATAACCTAGGGGGGTGCCTCAAAGTTTAAATGACCACATATATCAGATATTCAGACTGATATACAAGGGCTTCACAGAAGTTTATAATGCAGAACCGTAAAAATAAAACAAAATTATTTTCCTACAAAAATTATTTTTTAGCCCCCAGTTTTGTATTTTCCAAAATTTGTTGTCCAATTTGTCCTGAGTGCGCCGATACCCCATATGTGGGGGGGGGGGGGGGGGGGGGGGGGAGAACTACCGTTTGGATGCATGGGAGGGCTCAGAAGGGAAGGAGCGCCATTTGGAATGCAGACTTAGATGGAATGGTCAGCAGGCGTCACATTGCGTTAGCAGAGCCCTAACGTACCTAAACAGTAGAAACCCCCCACAAGTGACCAAATATTGGAAACTAGACCCCCCAAGGAACTTATCTAGATGTGTTGTTAGAACTTTTAGCCCCCAAGTGTTTCACTACAGTTTATAACGCAGAGCCATGAAAATAAAAAATCTTTTTTTTTCCCCACAAAAATTATTTTTTAGCCCCCAGTTTTGTATTTTCCCAAGGGTAACAGGAGAAATTGGACCCCAAAAGTTGTTGTCCTATTTGTCCTGAGTACGCTGATACCCCATATGTTGGAGTAAACCCCTGTTTGGGCACACGGGAGAGCTCGGAAGGGAAGGAGCACTGTTTTACTTTTTCAACGCAGAATTGGCTGGAATTGAGATCGGACGCCATGTCGCGTTTGGAGAGCCCCTGATGTGCCTACACAGTGGAAACCCCCCAATTATAACTGAAACCCTAATCCAAACACACCCCTAACCCTAATCCCAACGGTAACCCTAACCACACCTCTAACCCAGACACACCAGTAACCCTAATCCCAACCCTATTCCCAACCGTAAATGTAATCTAAACCCTAGCCGTAACTTTAGCCCCAACCCTAGCCTCACCCTAGCCCCAAGCCTAACCGTAGCCCTAACCCTAGCCCTGGGAAAATGGAAATAAATACATTTTTTTTAATTTTTCCCTAACTAGGGGGGTGATGAAGGAGGGTTTGATTTACTTTTATAGCGGGTTTTTTAGCGGATTGGCGGATTGGCAGCCGCCACACACTGAAAGACGCGTTTTATTGCAAAAAATATTTTTTGCGTTACCACATTTTGAGAGCTATAATTTTTCCATATTTTAGTCCACAGAGTCATGTGAGGTCTTGTTTTTTGCGGGACGAGTTGACGTTTTTATTGGTAACATTTTCGGGCACGTGACATTTTTTGATCGCTTTTTATTCCGATTTTTGTGAGGCAGAATGACCAAAAACCAGCTATTCATGAATTTCTTTTGGGGGAGGGGTTTATACCGTTCCGCGTTTGGTAAAATTGATAAAGCAGTTTTATTCTTCGGATCAGTACGATTACAGCGATACCTCTCATTTCTTTATGTTTTGGCGCTTTTATACGATAAAAACTATTTTATAGAAAAAATAATTATTTTTGCATCGCTTTATTCTCAGGACTATAACTTTTTTTGTTTTTTTGCTGATGATGCTGTATGGCGGCTCGTTTGTTGCGGGACAAGATGACGTTTTCAGCGGTACCATGATTATTTATATCCGTTTTTTTGATCGCGTGTTATTCCACTTTTTGTTCGACGATATGATAATAAAGCGTTGTTTTTTGCCTCTTTTTTTTTTTCTTACGGTTTACTGAAGGGGTTAACTAGTGGGCCAGTTTTATAGGTCGGGTCGTTACGGACGCGGCGATACTATATATGTGTACTTTTATTGTTTTTTTTTTTATTTAGATAAAGAAATGTATTTATGGGAATAATATATATATTTTTTTTCATTATTTAGGATCTTTTTTTTTTTTTTTTTAAACTTTTTTACTTTGTTTCAGGGGGGGACATCACAGATCGATGATCTGACAGTTTGCACAGCACTCTGTCAGATCACCGATTTTACTTACAACACTGCAGGCTTACCAAGCGCCTGCTCTGAGCAGGCCATCTTGGATCCGGGCCTGGAGCAGGGAGGGAGGTAGGGAGACCCTCGCAGCAACGCAATCACATCGCGTTGCTGCGGGGGTCTCAGGGAAGCCCGCAGGGAGGCCCCTCCCTGCGCGATGCTTCCCTGTACCGCCGGCACACCGCGATCATGTTTGATCACGGTGTGCCGGGGGTTAATGTGCCGGGGGCGGTCCGTGACCGCTCCTGGCACATATTGCCGGATGTCAGCTGCGATAGGCAGCTGACACCCGGCCGCGATCGGCTGCGCTCCCCCCGTGAGCACGGCCGATCGCGTATGACGTACTATCCCGTCGGTGGGCATACGGGCCCACCCCACCTCGACGGGATAGTACATCTAATGTCAGAAAGGGGTTAATGGAGCACCAATGCATCACCCACATAGAAGGCAATATCGCCCCATTAAATGTAAATAATGGGGCAGAAAAAGACAGATGGACCTGACGCACAAAATTATGCACAGGGAGAGAAAACAAATAAAAGAGGGTGGGGGACCTCCATATTTGATGTTGGAGTTAATCCCCAGGTGATCAAACAGCATAAGCTCAAAAGGGAGGAGCTACGGTAGTTCAAAAAAGATAATTAAGATTCTATATATGAAAGGAGCTTCCCCAAGCAAAAAGGATGCTAGTATGTAGGTAAGACCGCATCAGTGAACACCTGGGGATATCAGGCACGGCAGAGATACAACACTCGCACACCATGTGAATACCATGCATGCTGGGTCCCCTGCTCGGCATTGCACTTTTAACTACAGTTGTGGTCAAAAGTATTGACACCGCTGCAATTCTGTCAGATAATACTCAGTTTCTTCCTGAAAATGATTGCAAACACAAATTCTTTGGTATTATTATCTTCATTTAATTTGTCTTAAATGAAAAAACACAAAAGAGAATGAAGCAAAAAGCAAAACATTGATCATTTCACACAAAACTTCAAAAATGGGCCAGACAAAAGTATTGGCACCCTCAGCCTAATACTTGGTTGCACAACCTTTAGCCAAAATAACTGCGACCAACCGCTTCCGGTAACCATTAATGAGTTTCTTACAATGCTCTGCTGGAATTCTAGACCATTCTTCTTTGGCAAACTGCTCCAGGTCCCTGATATTTGAAGGGTGCCTTCTCCAAACTGCCATTTTTAGATTGCTCCACAGGTGTTCTATGGGATTCAGGTCTGGACTCATTGCTGGCCACCTTAGAAGTCTCCAGTGCTTTCTCTCAAACCATTTTCTTGTGCTTTTTGAAGTGTGTTTTGGGTCATTGTCCTGCTGGAAGACCTCTGGAAGACCATGACCTCTGAGGGAGACCCAGCTTTCTCACACTGGGCCCTACAAAATTTGTTGGTAGTCTTCAGACTTCATAATGCCATGCACACGGTCAAGCAGTCCAGTGCCAGAGGCAGCAAAGCAACCCCAAAACATCAGGGAACCTCCGCCATGTTTGACTGTAGGGACCGTGCTCTTTTCTTTGAATTAAAATTAAAAATAGTTATATACTCACTCTCCGTCGTCCCCCCGGATCCAGGCGATGCTCCTCGTGACGCTCCGGTCCCAAGAGTGCATTGCGGTCTCGCGAGACCGCTACGTCATCATCTCGTGAGATCGCAATGCATGGAGCGGTCACCAGAGCGTCGCGAGGAGCGGGAAAGGCCTGTTCTGGATCCGGGTGGCCGACAGACGGTGAGTATATAACTATTTTTTATTTTATTATTTTTAACATTAGATCTTTTCACTATTGATGCTGCATAGGCAGCATCAATAGTAAAAAGTTGGTCACACAAGGTTAATAGCAGCGTTAACGGACTGCGTTACACCACGGCATAACGTGATCCGTTAACACTGCCATTAACCCAGTGTCGGCGCTGACTGGAGGGGAGCATGGAGCGGGCACTGATGGCTGGGGAGTAGGGAGGGACTAATTCTCGGCCAGACTGTGCCGTCGTGATGCATGTCGCTTAATGACTTAGGACCAATCAGCAACGTGGGATTTCCGGGACAGACAGACAGAAAGACAGACAGATGGAAGTGACCCTTAGACAATTATATAGTAGATTGACATCCTAGATGCCGTACACTTCAAAGCAATGATAAAGGAGGGGGTGTCAGGTGACACTCCCTCACCCATCATTGCCCTTCTGTATCTGACAACTCAGTGCGGCAGGCGCGATGACATCATTATAACGCACCCGCTGTACAGAGATGTGCAGAGCATCTGAAGACACTGAAGAGACCGGAGCAGCAGGGGAACGGGCAGAGGTGAGTATTTTTTTTTAAAGTGCGGCCACTATATTGTATGGAGCACTGCGTGGTGCCCATTATACTGTATGGAGCACTGTGTGGCCATTATCTTGTGTGGTGCCCATTATACCGCATGGAGCACTGTGTGGTGCCCATTATACTGTATGGAGCACTCTGTGGAGCCATTATACTATATGGAGCACTGTGTGATGTCCACTATACTGTATGGAGCACTATGTGGGGCCATTATATTGTATGGAGCATTATGTGGGGCCATTATACTGTATGGAGCACTAGGTGGGGCCATTATACTATATGAAGCATTGTGTGGCGCCCATTATACTGTACGGAGCACTGTGTAATGCCCATTATACTTTATGGAGCACTGTGTGTTGCCCAGTATACTGTATGATGCCCAGTATACTGTATGGAGCACTATGTGTGGCTATTATACTGTATGGAGCACTATGTGGGGCCATTATACTGTGTGAAGCACTAGGTAGGCCATTATACTGTATGGAGAGACAATGCACTACATGGAGGCCACTATACAGTATAGAGCACTTTCTGTGGCCATTATATTGTATGGAGGGCTTAATGGGACCACTATACTGTATGGATGACTGAATGGGGATTACAGATGGAAAATCATACTGTGATGGGGTCGCCATACACTGCACGTCGAGGGTACTGTGGAGGAATCATACGATGTTTGGGGGCAGTTTTGCTTGCATTGTACTTTATTATTTTTATTATTCAAGGTTTTTTATCCTTTGTTATTGCATATTTAAATTAGGCCATTGGGACATATGCTTTTTACTGCTCTTACATAACATATTATTCCAATACTTTATTCTAAGATCTATTACTGTATATACTCGAGTATAAATCAAGATTTTCAGCCCATTTTTTTGGGCTGAAAGTCCCCCTCTCGGCTTATACTCGAGTCATACCCGGGGGTCGGCAGGGGAGGGGGTCTAATTATACTTACCTGCTCCTGGCACGGTCCCTGGACGCCCCTGCTTCTTCCAGCGCTGCAGCTTCTTCCTGTACAGAGCGGTCACATGGCACCGCTCATTACAGAAATGAATATGCGGCTCCACCTCCCATAGGGGTGGAACCGCATATTCATTACTGTATATGAGCGGTAACGCTGCCCGCTCAATACAGGAAGAAGATGCAGCGCCGGGGAAGAAGCAGAGACGCAGCGCCAGGACCAGGTAAGTATACGGGGAGGGGAAAAAGTGCATGTAAAAGTGCCGGGGTCCTGAGCGAAGAGAGGTGAGTATGTGATTTTTTTTTTATGGCAGCAAAATCAAATGGGGCAAGTGGCTGTGCGGTGCATCTTATGGGGCCATAACACTTGTGCAGCACTATAAGGGGCAAGTGACTGTGCGGAGCATCTTATGGGGCCATACTTGTGCAGTACTATAAGGGGCAAGTGGCTGTGCGGAGCATCTGTATGGGGCCATAACACTTGTGCAGCACTATAAGGGGCAAGTGGCTGTGCGGAGCATCTGTATAGGGCCATAACACTTGTGCAGCATTATATGGGGCAAGTGGCTGTACGGAGCATCTTATGGGGCCATAACACTTGTGCAGCACTATATGGGGCAAGTGGCTGTACGGAGCATCTGTATGGGGCCATAACACTTGTGCAGCACTATATGGGGCAAGTGGCTGTACGGAGCATCTTATAGGGCCATAACACTTGTGCAGCATTATATGGGGCAGTGACTGTATGGAGCATCTGTATGGGGCCATAACACTTGTGCAGCACTATATGGGGCAAGTGACTGTACGGAGCATCTTATGGGGCCATAACACTTGTGCAGCACTATATGGGGCAAGTGGCTGTGCGGAGCATCTTATGGGGCCATAACACTAGTGCAGCACTATATGGGGCAAGTAGCTGTGAGGAGCATCTGTATGGGGCCACAACACTTGTGCAGCACTATAAGGGGCAAGTAGCTGTGCGGAGCATCTGTATGGGGCCATAACACTTGTGCAGCACTATAAGGGGCAAGTGGCTGTGCGGAGCATCTGTATGGGGCCATAACACTTGTGCAGCACTATATAGGGCAAGTGGCTGTGCGGAGCATCTTATGGGGCCATAACACTTGTGCAGCACTATATGGGGCAAGTGGCTGTGCGGAACATCTGTATGGGGCCATAACACTTGTGCAGCATTATATGGAGCAAGTGGCTGTGCGGATCATCTGTATGGGGCCATAACACTTGTGCAGCATTATATGGGGCAAGTGGCTGTGCGGAGCATCTGTATGGGGCCATAACACTTGTGCAGCACTATATGGGGCAAGTGACTGTACGGAGCATCTTATGGGGCCATAACTCTTGTGTAGCACTATAAGGGGCAAGTGACTATAAGGAGCATCTGTATGGGGCCATAACACTTGTGCAGCACTATATGGGGCAAGTGACTGTACGGAGCATCTTATGGGGCCATAACGCTTGTGCAGCACTATATAGGGCAAATATCTCTATGGAGCATCTTATGAGGCCCTTATTACCCTTTATGCAGCATTATATGGGGCATATTTTAATATGGAGCATCTAATGGGGCCCATCAAACTTTATGGAGCATTATATGGGGCTCCTGATTCAATATGGATATTCAAAAACACGTAACCTACTGATGTCTCAATTGATTTTACTTTTATTGGTATCTATTTTTACTTTTGAAATTTACCGGTAGCTGCTGCATTTTCCACCCTAGGCTTATACTCGAGTCATTAAGTTTTCCCAGTTTTTTGTGGCAAAATTAGGGGGGTCGGCTTATACTCGGGTCGGCTTATACTCGAGTATATACGGTAATTAAAATGTACTTTGTTCATGGGACAGTCCCTTTAAGCGTGTTTCCATACGAAAATATTCATTGTTATATTTGATAAGGAAATACCGGTACTTAAATTGTAGACATTTTTTTGAATAAATATCAAGGTTAGTCTGCGACTTTGTCCAAGCTTTTAATTTTGTCCCCCTGAGTATTTGAGTTTGACATCCTTGCATTAGAGGCTTGAACATCACGCGCAGAAGCTGAAAAAATGCTAACTTGTTTAAAAATGGTGGGGGATAAACTATTGAGCTATAGGCAATGTCCTTTCTCTAAGGGTCTTACACATCTGCAACATCTAAAAACTACAAGGCAATGGGGAAATCCTGAAAGCTTTCTCCATGCAGAAAATTAAGCTATATGGATTAAAACTGAACACCCCAAGGGGTTAGAGATAAAACATCTCTTAAATTGTGTCCCCTTGAATGGCCAGAGTATATGCTTATTCATTAGCCTCTAGTCCAGAAAGTCTTAGAACACAAGTCTGACAAACAATATACCAATTTGTCTGCTATAATGGTGCCCTGCAGCAGATGACTGTGTCCCAGTTAAACCCTCAATATTTTGAGCTGTGAAATGTCCTAAATTCTATTAACTCTTAAGTGCTAGGAAGAAAGCTATGGAATAATCAATCCTAGTTCCACAATTCAGCTTCGTAAACCAGCAACAGCACAACTTGAAGCCGACAACGTATCCTGTGACTCTTACCTCAATCACAGGTCTGTTTTTTTACAAACGTGATCTACGGATGGAACACGTACCCATTATAGAGATGGGCAAACCCGAACAGTAAAGCTCATTCACCAGTGGTTCTCAAGCCAGGACAGTTGCATCTTGGCACCGTCCAGGTTGAAAACGGTTTATCCCTCAGACATGGATTACGGCGTGGGACAGAAAGATGGACATGTGAGGGATACACCAAGGTTACTTATTGGTAGCCGGTTTTTCCGAAGCCCATGACAGCACACCTGAGAGAGGGATCCGCCCAGTCGGGACAGGAAACCTACTGAAATAAAAGGGCGGTACCTCTCCCTCGCTTCAGTTGGTTTTCAGAGCATGAGAGGCCTCCTTGGTTAGTACACATGGTAAACCACCACCACATCATAATAATAACAAAAACACCCAACTAAAAGTGCACACCAAAGGGTGAAAAAAGGGAGGGAATATACAGGTGCTGTCATGGGCTCCGGAAAAAACGGCTACCAGTAAGTAACCTTGGTGTTTTCCCGTCTCCCATGACAGCACACCTGAGAGATTTTTGGAGAAGAAACACCTTAGGGAAGGACCACCGCTTGCAGCACCCTTCTACCAAAGGTAAGGTCAGTTGAGGAGGATAGATCTAGCCGGTAGTGTCTAAAGAAGGTAGACGGTGAGGACCAGGTAGCGGCCTTACAAATTTGATCAATCGATACCTCTGCTTTTTCTGCCCAGGAAGTAGCCACGGCTCTGGTGGAGTGAGCCTTGATGCCTTCAGGGATCGGGGCACCACGAGAAGCATAGGATAAGGAAATGGCCTCCCTAATCCACCTAGCAATAGTACCCTTGGATACCCCATATCCCTTCCTGCTACCCTGGAAAGCTATAAATAGGGATTGATCCTTCCTCCACTGACTAGTCAGAGATATATACTGCAAAATAGCTCTTCTTACGTCAAGCGTATGAAATTTATCTTCCCCTGGGTTCTTGGGATTATTACAGAAAGAGGGCAACACAATTTCTTGACTCCTATGGAATTTAAGAACTACTTTCGGCAGATATGCCGGATCCGGTCTGAGCAGTACTCTGTCATCAAATATCTGTGTATAAGGAGGGGAGATGGACAGGGCTTGCAAGTCACTCACCCTACGGGCTGATGTCAATGCTACCAGAAGTACTGTCTTAAGTGTAAGTATTTTTATTGAGGACTCCTGCAAAGGTTCAAATGGATCACTAGTCAGAGCTTCTAACACCAGATTTAAATCCCATGGAGGAACCCTCTGAATTACCACTGGTCTAGACCTCCTACACGATTTAATAAAGCGGGACACCCATCTATTGGAGGCCAGATTACAGTTATACAAGGCTCCTAATGCCGACACTTGTACCTTGAGCGTATTAGTTGCTAATCCCAACTGCAACCCTGCCTATAAAAATTCTAAAATAGTACCCACAGGAGCCTTGTCCCCTAAAGGTTGCCCCGAAAAATCTAGAAACTTTTTCCATGTTCTGCCGTATATCCTTGATGTAACTGGTTTTCTACTTTTCAACAGGGTGGAGACTAACCCTGGTGAAAACCCCTGCCTACTCAGTAATGCCCTCTCAAATTCCAGGCTGCAAGATGGAAGCCCTTCACTTGAGAGTGGCATATTGGACCCTGAGTAAGCAGGTCCGGAATTTCTGGCAGAATCCATGGATCGGTCACTGACATTTGTCTCAGGAGGGAGAACCAAGGTCTTTTTGGCCAAAATGGAGCAATCAAAATTACTCTCGCCTGCTCCATTCAGATTTTTCTTACTACTGTCGGAATCATCGCTATTGGTGGAAACACATACGCGAGACTGAAATTCCATTGTATTTGGAGAGCATCTACCGCGAAAGGTTTTTCTCTTGGGTTTAATGAACAGAAGCTCTCTACTTTCCTGTTGTCTAGGGTGGCAAATAAATCTATCACAGGTAAGCCCCAGGCCTGCACTATTTGTTGAAACACCTGGGGATTCAAAGACCACTCTCCTTGTTTCGGTGTCTTGCGACTTAGGTAGTCTGCTTTCATATTTTCGACTCCCTTTATGTGGAGAGCCGAGAGGGATAGTAGGTGGCGCTCCGCTAGTTGTAGGAGGACAGACGCTGACTTCATCAGGGAAGGGGATCTCGTCCCCCCTTGGTGATTGATATATGCAACTACTGCGTGATTGTCTGACATGACCCTGGTATGATGGCCCTGAAGGATGGGAAGGAAATGTTTTACAGCTCTCTCTACGGCCCATAACTCTCTTAGGTTTGATGCTTGTTGAGATTCAGATTGGGACCAGGATCCCTGAACTGAGAGTGTCCCCAAATGAGCTCCCCATCCTGAACCGCTTGCATCTGTGGTGATGATCTGATCTATTGGAGTTATCCGCTGAACCCCCGACGCCAAATGATCTCTCACGGTCCACCATTTTAGGGAACTTGTTACCTCTAATGAAAGGCGTAGCTTCCCCTCTAAATGCCCTTTTAACCACCTCTGCGCTGACAGGACCTCCCATTGTAACTGTCTCAGATGGAATTGAGCCCATCTTACTGCGGGTATACAGGACGTCAGAGAACCCAACAGGGACATTGCCTTTCTCAACGTCATTACGGGGTGATGAATTGCCAACTCTACAAGATTTTGAATTTTGACCAGCTTGTTTTCTGGTAGAAGACAAAGCTGACGCCTGGAGTCTAGAACTAAGCCCAGAAAAGATTGCACTAGCTCCGGCGTCAACCTTGACTTGGCAAGATTTATTTTCCACCCCAACCGCTCTAGCGTCGCTATGACTTCTTTTATTTGTGTCAGGCAATGTGGTGCCGAGTTCCCTATAATAAGGAAGTCGTCCAGATACGGAACAATAACTACATTCTGAGAGCGGAGGAAGGACATGACCTCTGACATCAGCTTTGTAAAAATTCTCGGTGCTATTGATAGGCCGAATGGTAGAGCAGCATATTGATAGTGCCTGAGACAACCTTGGACATAAACCGCCACTCTTAGGAATTTTTGGTAGTCTTGATGAATTGGGACGTGGTAATAGGCGTCCTTTAGGTCTATGGCTGCCATGAAGCAATTTGGGAACAAAAGTTTTATTGCCGAGTTTACCGACTCCATTTTGAAGGAGCAGTTTACCACTGACCGATTTAGATTTTTTAAATTGACAATGGTTCTCAGAGACCCATCCGGTTTTCGTACCAAAAAAAGAGGGGAGTAAAAACCTTTTCCCTGCTCTTCCCCCTGGACCTCCACTAGAACCCGTTTTGACACGAGCTCCAGTACTTCTGTCTCCAAGGCTAGCTGTTCCTCCGGGGTTTTTCTTTGGGGTGTTAAAACAAAAGTTTGTCGCGGTGGAAAAACAAAATCTATTTTTAGGCCATGTTCGATGACTTTTAGAGTCCAATGGCTGGGGGAGATGTCTACCCAGGCTGGGAGAAAAGATGAAAGCCTTCCCCCCACCTCCGGCCTGGCGTCATTGGGAGGGTTTTTTTGCCGATGTTGAGGGACCTTTAAACATATATCCAGATCCCTTCCTGTCTCCGGGGGGCGGCCCCTATTAAATTTGCCCCTCCGAAAATAAGGCCTTCTAAAGTCCACAGGAAAACGAGGAAACCCCTTTTTCCTGTCTACTGCTTTTTCTAAAATGTCTTCCAGCTTTTGACCGAAGAGGAAATGGCCGTCACATGGTATAGAACAAAGTCTATTTTTTGAAGGTAAATCACCCGGGCACCCATTCAACCAGAGAGCACGTCTAGCCGCGTTGGATAAACTTGCAGCCCTAGCTGCCAGCCTTACGGAGTCTGCTGAGGAATCTGCTACGAAGGAAGCTGCACCTTTAGCCAAAGTTACATTCGTTAGAATTTCATCTCTCGGGGCTTTAGACTTCAGTTGCTCCTCTATCTGCTGCAGCCAGACGATAAGGGAGCGAGAGACACAGGTCCCTGCAATTGCTGGTTTCAATCCCCCTGCGGTAGCTTCCCAGGTGTGTCAAAGGAATCCATCCGCTTTTTTATCTAAGGGATCCCTTAATACCCCAGAGTCTTCTAAGGGAAGGGACAACTTTTTAGATGATCTAGCGACCGCACCATCAATTTTCGGAACCTTATCCCAAATCTCTGAATCTTTATCCTCAAAGGGGTAACGTCTTTTAGAAGCTGAGGGAAGATTACCCGATTTTTCTGGCTTCCTCCACTCTTTTTCTATAAGGGCCTTTATTCTGGAATTCACTGGAAAGGTGCGCTTCCTCTTTTCCTCTAAACCCCCAAACATTATGTCCTCCAGGGACTTGGCCGCTTTCTCATCTTTGAGGCCCATTGAAGCTCTAACAGCTTTTACTAGCTTGTCCGTGTTCTCAGTAAGAAAGCACGGACGGCCCCCCACATCACTATCAGAAGAACAGCCCGAGGATTTAGAGGAAGAGGAGCAGGGAGATAACGGTTCCTCTTGATATTCCTCCTCAGAAGGAGATACTTCAGAAGCTGAAACTGGTTCAGGGTGTTTACTACCCTTTTTCTTAAGGGCTGCTTTAACAGAGTCCTGCACTTCGGCTCTGATTATTGCACTAAGACTAGAGGCAAAGTCAGGGGTCTCTTCCTGGATAGTCTTTTGAATGCAATCTGCACACAGACTTTTCTGCCACTGGACTGACAATGGAACTCTACAGAGGGCACATTCCTTATTCTTTGCATTGGAGCTAGCCTTCCTCGGCGCCTGCCAATTAAACAGAAAATGTAGCCCATTACCACCAGGGTGACATTCACGTAGATCACTCACCACCCGCTGACCATAAAAGGGTACCGGATTCCGAGGCGGACTGGGAGCACGGGGAACATTCCTCCTGGATGCCGAAGAGTCGTGAGACGTTCGACGACCGCTGCCTTTTCCACCTGAGCGGCTGTCTTTCTTAGCATGATGGTGGGCAGGCGTATCACCTGACAAGGGCTCTTGCTGCTGCTGTGATAGCTGCTGCTGCTGCTCCATATCTTCCATCTCTGGTGTATGGAAACGAGCAGCGATCTTGTGTGGCCACCCCCTTAATAAGGGGTCTTTCCGCAGCACTCCCCGCCTCTTCCGGTATCAATATCGCTCCTCTCCCCCTCCAGAATACTGCCGGAAAGTTTAGATTATTACCGGCGTTCTGAATCCATGGGCGCCGCCATCTTGGATCCGGCGCGCCTCTCTGACGTCACGCAGGCACGCCCATACCCAGCGTGCTCTGAGCTGAACGCCAGCCGCGCACCCGGAAGTCGCCCAGCAGAGGGGGAGAGAGCGGCGTGGCAGCCGCAGATTGGCTCCAGAGATCCGGACTGCGCTGGACCGACGCCCGCACGTGCGCGAGAGCCCGAAGGATCTGCGGACGGCGCTACCAGCATCCCGAAGGCCGACATACAGGCGTCCTGCCTGCGCTTCAAGTGCCGGGACGGGAGTGGGTAAGTGGATCTTCAATCAACAAAAAAATAAAAAACAAAAAAGTACCGCCGTGATTCAGCACAAGGGTTCCCATCAGGACAGGAAACCCAACTGAAGCGAGGGAGAGGTACCGCCCTTTTATTTCAGTAGGTTTCCTGTCCCGACTGGGCGGATCCCTCTCTCAGGTGTGCTGTCATGGGAGACGGGAAAATTGTTGTTTTTTTTTTTCAAATAGAGGACTTTATTCTGGCTGTGTCTTTATTTACCATATAAATGCAGGATTAGTAATGGATAGGTGTCTTATAGACGCCTCTCCATTACTAATCTGTGGGCTTGATGTCACCAGACAAAACAAAGGTGACATCAACCCCACAAAAATATGAACCCCACTTGCCACCTCTACAGGGCAAGTGGGAAGAGCCAGGCAAAGCGCCAGAACTGGTGTTTCCAATAGATGTGCCTTGTCGGGGCGGCTGCGGGTTGATAATTTTAGGCTTAAAAAAAAAAAAAAAAAAATTGAAGTGAGGACGCCTCTATTCTTCATATCCAACCCTGCTGAAGCTGAAAGCTGAGGGTTGCATCTCCCATTTGTGAGTTTTGCCTGGCTGGTTATCAAAAATACAGGGGAATCAAAGCCAGTTTTTTTAAATTAATTTATTTACAGAGCAGGCGCCGGCTGATGAATACTCCCATTAGTCACTCCTGCTTCTGCTATTATGAGCGGCAGTAGGCGTAGACTGATGGGAGCAGTAGTCCCTTCAGCTGTCACCAGTGACAGTAGGTAAATGTTATACCTCTGACCAAAGCTGCGGGCTCATGTTGTCTTTTGACAGCATGGGAACCGCGGCTGTCCGACCGGCGGTGATGATTTTAACGCCGTTCAGAAGCGGTATTTGCCGCGCTGTCGTGCACATGACAGCATGGCAAACACTCTATGTTCTGGCCCTCAATTCAAGTGAATGGGGTCCAAGTTTTGGATACTGTTCTGGTACCCGAACTTTTTGTAACGGTTAGGCCGAACCCAGAAATCCAGGGGTCTGCTCATCTCTAATTACACGATAGAACACACATTAGTATAAGTGTAATATGTAGGTGCATATTCACACTGTGGCCATTATGTTTTTTTACGTGTTACTATTTACTTATTGTAGGATCACTATACATTGTTTTATTCTAGGTTACAGCTCTCTGTTAATGGCCACAGAGTACATGTGTAACTACGTATTATACTTGTACTGACAGGTGCGCTGGCCATGTCTATGGTTTTGCTTCAGTTTCTTGTACTCAGCACATTTTGCGGTGTGACTGCCTTTTAGGCTGTGCACTTTATATATCCAGATTTCTATATGCAGACCAGGCCCAACTCTGTCTCCGTCTATTTTGGGGCCTACTGGCATATAACATGGTGAATTAGTAGAGCAGGTACCTTCTTAACTGAGCACAACTTGTTGCTGTGAAATGGTTGGTTTTTATGCTTTTTAGAAAAAAAAAATCTAAGTACCTTATATTTTCCCCATATGTTACTATTTACTTACTGTAGAGTTTCTATGCATTCTAGATTATATACGGATCCATTATAGTCTATGGGGATGTTCAGACATCTGTTCTTTTTTGTGGACTAAGGGGCCGAATCATTAAGACCGGTATAACAAATGTGGGTCTTAATGTAGGAATTCACAGGAGAAAGATGCACCAAATTCATTAGGTGATGCATATCGCTTAATGATTTTGGAGCATCTGCTACCCGGCGTGCGCCTCAGCCAGAAATGTGCTCCATTCAGGGAATGGAATACATTTCTGATGTTACGCCTAAGGCATAACTTTACAAATATTTTAGAGGAGCATAGCCACACCCCACCCATACTGGTGTAGCTGGCCGAGACTGGCATGCAAACACCAAACATCGCAATATTTTTGCACAATTTTAGAATTGTGAATAAACATTGCTACCTAGGTGTTTCACGCTACAATTCAGGCATAAAGACCTTACTGAATCAGGCGCCAAGGGTTTGCAAATGATGGAGCCATGTCTGATTTCAATCCATGTCATGGATAAAACACACCTATGGCTCCATTATTTACTATTTAATAGGTATAAAAGGTAAGGAGAGACGCATATGAGATGCAACACAGACTCTCGATTTCATCTATTTTTGGTCCGAGTGTTTATTTTTACAAACAAACCAAAAATGAGTGAAAATATCAGGCATACTGAAGAAAATGGTAGTTTTTTTTAATGTATGAGAGAATAAAATGGAAGTTTGAGTCAGGTCTTCGATTCAGTAGTGTTTTTCAAATCCAATTATCAGTATAATCATCAGCAGACCCCCTGGCTGTCGTGATAGTTTATCAGTGCCCGCGATCACGTCATAGGGGTGCTGATGGGCGGAACGGGCTTCTGGCCAGTACGTGCTAAATCCCTGTCTGTGATTAACACAGGGATTTAATTAACAGCCACAGTCATCATGTGCAGGGAAAGATGTGGGCTCCGCCTGCGAGCCCACATCAAAGGCAGGGGACAAGACCTTCGACATCCATATAGATCGATGGTTGTGAAGAAGGTAATTAAACCTGAAAGTCTACACTTAAATTGCATCTCAGTTGTATCATTTTTAATTTAAAAAAATACTGTAGTGGATGCAAGGCCCAAATCACGAAGTTTCGTTCACTGTCCATAATATTTCTAGACCTAACTATATAAGATCAATGCCTCAGAAATTGCGAACATTTCCTTTCCTTGGTCTTCAGGTATTCAAGATCACCAGGGTCAGAATAAATACAAAAAGGAAAGTCAACAGGGCCGTGCTCCTAGATCAAAAAGAATCACCGGTTGATAAAATTCATTTTTTTATTTAATCACAGGCTTTCGGGTGTGTAGCCCTTCAAATTAAAGTGAACCTGTCAGCAGGATTGTGCACAGTAACCTACAGTGTCAGCTTGGCGCTGTTATACCGAAGAAGTAGCAGCTTTCGGATCACTGATAGCTGCTACTGCGCAGGCACGGCTGGCGCATTTTCAAATGGATTTTTTTCTCTTTAGGAATATCAGGATAACATTAAACAAATGAATTATATACACATTACACATGTGATTATGCTGCAACACAGGTGCCACTGCCGGCGCCAGCCTGAAGAAGGGTTTTTTTCCCAATAGAGAGATATATATATAAGGGGCACTTCCATCCGTCTGTCTGTCTGTCACGGAAATCCCGCCTTGAGCGCTGACTGGAGGGGAGTATGGAGCGGACACTGACGGAGAGTAGGAAGGGGTGAATTCGCGGCCGGACTGTGCCAGTCGCTGATTGGTAGCGGCCGGCCTATATACAGTTAGGTCCATATATATTTGGACAGAGACAACATTTTTCTAATTTTGGTTATAGACATTACCACAATGAGTTTTAAACAAAACAATTCAGATGCAGTTGAAGTTCAGACTTTCAGCTTTCATTTGAGGGTATCCACATTAAAGTTGGATGAAGGGTTTAGGAGTTTCAGATCCTTAATATGTGCCACCCTGTTTTTAAAGGGACCAAAAGTTATTGGACAGATTCAATAATTTTAACTAAAATGTTCATTTTTAGTACTTGGGTTGAAAACCCTTTGTTGGCATTGACTGCCTGAAGTATTAAACTCATGGACATCACCAGACGCCGTGTTTCATCCTTTTTGATGCTCTGCCAGGCCTTCACTGCAGTGGTTTTCAGTTGCTGTTTGTTTGTGGGCCTTTCTGTCTGAAGTTTAGTCTTTAACAAGTGAAATGCATGCTCAATTGGGTTGAGATCACTGACTGACTTGGCCATTCAAGAATATTCCACTTCTTTGCTTTAATAAACTCCTGGATTGCTTTGGCTTTATGTTTTGGCTCATTGTCCATCTGTTGTATGAAATGATGACCAATCAGTTTGGCTGCATTTGGCTGGATCTGAGCACACAGTATGTCTCTGAATACCTCAGAATTCATTCAGCTGCTTCTGTCCTGTGTCACATCATCAATAAACACAAGTGACCCAGTGCCACTGGCAGCCATGCATGCCCAAGCCATCACACTGCCTCTGCTGTGTTTTACAGATGATGTGGTATGCTTTGGATCATGAGCTGTACCACGCCTTCACCATACTTTTCTCTTTCCATCATTCTGGTAGAGGTTGATGTTGGTTTCATCTGTCCAAAGAATGTTCTTCCAGAACTGTGCTGACTTTTTTAGATGTTTTTTAGCAAAGTCCAGTCTAGCCTTTTTATTCTTGATGCTTATGAGTGGTTTGCACCGTGCAGTGAACCCTCTGTATTTACTTTCATGCAGTCTTCTCTTTATGGTAGATTTGGATATTGATACGCCGACCTCCTGGAGAGTGTTGTTCACTTGTTTGGCTGTTGTGAAGGGGCTTCTCTTCACCATGGAGATTATTCTGCGATCATCCACCACTGTTGTCTTCCTTGGGCGCCCAGGTCTTTTTGCATTGATGAGTTCACCAGTGCTTTCTTTCTTTCTCAGGAAGAACCAAACTGTAGATTTTGCCACTCCTAAAATTGCAGCAATTTCTCGGCTGGGTTTTTTTCTGTTTTCGCAGCTTAAGGATGGCTTGTTTCACCTGCATGGAGAGCTCCTTTGACCACATGTTTACGTCACAGCAAAACCTTCCAAATGCATGCACCACACCTCAAATCAACTCCAAGCCTTTTATCTGTTTCATTGAGAATGACATAATGAAGGGATTGCCCACACCTGTCCATGAAATAGCCTTGGAGTCAATTGTCCAATTACTTTTGGTCCCTTTAAAAACAGGGTGGCACATGTTAAGGAGCTGAAACTCCTAAACCCTTCATCCAATTTTAATGTGGATACCCTCAAATGAAAGCTGAAAGTCTGAACTTCAACTGCATCTGAATTGTTTTGTTTAAAATTCATTGTGGTAATGTCTATAACCAAAATTAGAAAAAATGTTGTCTCTGTCCAAATATATATGGACCTAACTGTATATATATAGGGGTTGGACCAAATAATGGAAACACCTAACGTTTTGGCATCATAATCTTCGAACATGTGATAAACATGCAAACTGTGACATATGGTAATGTTTTGTAGTTGATTATTTGTGTTATGTGATGTGTATGTAAATAAACGGTTTGTTTTGCATAATTGTAAGCACATTGATGAGAACCTGATACCAATGGCTGACCTCTCAGATTTTCAAAGAGGCCAAATTGTTCGTGTTCATATGGCAGGTGCTAGTGTAACAGAAAGTGCCCGAATGCTTGGCGTGTCAAGAGGTACTGTCTCCAAAGTAATGACTGCGTCTGAAAGAGAAGGAAAAACATCCGCAGCAAAGTACAGGTCCGGCCGAAAGTCGAAGTTGACTGAGAGAGACCGTCGGACTCTAAAGCGAATTGTGAGAGGATCGCAAGACCACAGCTCCGAAAATCACTGCTGAGCTCAGTGACCACCTACAGAGCCCAGTTTCCACGAAAACTGTTCGTCGGGAGCTGCACAAATCTGGATTCCATGAAGAGCTGCAATTAGAAAACCGCTGCTCTCAATGACAAATGTTTCCAAGCGTTTAGAGTGGTGTAGAAACCTCCAGAATTGGTCCCTCGAAAAGTGGAACCGTGATATTCTCAGACGAATCATCATTTACCCTATTTCCGACATCCAGCCGAGTGTACGTTTGGAGACAGTCGAAAGAAGCATTCCATCCAAACTGCCTTCTCCCAACTGTAAAACATGGTGGAGGTTCTGTGATGATCTGGGGTGCTATTTCGTGGAGATCCGCCGGGCCAATGATATCCCGGGCCAATGATATTTAGGCATTTTGGGCGACCATGTGCATCCAATGGTTCAAGCATTGTTCCCGGAGGGGAACGCCATCTTTCAGGATGATAATGCACCAATTCATACAGCTAGAATCCTTAAAGCATGGCACGAGGAACAGTCTAATGAAGTTGAGCATCTCATCTGGCCCCCATAATCCCCAGACCTCAACATTATTGAGCATTTTCAGTTGTTTCACACTTTTTTTGTTAAGTATATAATTCCACATGTGTTAATTCATAGTTTTGGTGCCTTCAGTGTGAATGTACAATTTTTACAGTCATGAAAATACAGAAAAATCTTTAAATGAGGTGTGTCCAAACTTTTGGTCTGTACTGATTATATATAAGCATTCATTATGTAAACTAGGGGGCAGATCACTAAGATCAGTGACCTGTCAGAAGCCATACTGATGAATACCTAATCAGAGCACCACATGAAGGCCCCCTACACATGCCGCCCTAGAAGCCCGAGCATATCATTAACAGAAAACAACACCCACAAGATGGATTTCATCACCCAGGTATCACAGTAATCAGTATAACGGCACTGACCTGACACTGTCTGTAGGTTACTGTGCATAATCCTGCTGACAGGTTCCCTTTAACTAATAATTTCAATTGATCAGTTGGTCTGAAAAAGGGATACATACTCCAAAATGCTTTTATGCATGAGTAAATAAAAAATAATAATTTTATCCTCTTCATCCAGTGTCTACGACCCTGTTCATGGTATTTAGTATTGAGTGTTTGATTGCTTGGTAGGAGACTACTAGCTTTCCATGCCTGATAGCAATGAGATGATTGGGTGGGCAGACCAAGCACCTGGTTCGGTTCACCTGTTATTCCTGGGGAATCTGCTTTCCATGTGATCATTTTCCAAGCAGCGACACTGCAGCAGAACTAAGCCATCACTTGGCATCCTCTCAGAAAAGTACGGTAGGTGTCTTTGTATTTCATCAGTGGCAACAGTCTTCAAGGGCAAAAGCTGCTCTATGCACAGAATTTTTGTGTTGTCAGTGTAACTGCATGCATGGCATATGGTTATGGATTATAAACTATGAAATGTTAACATGTAGTACCCTCTAGTGGACAACTACCGCACTACAAGCCTGTCTCTATAAATTAGCTGGTCTACAGCAGGCGTCCCCAACTTCTCTTTATTATGCTAACCACATTTTATTCCAAGAGATGGTCACAAACTACATTCTATGCAAAGAAATTGTAGTAATAGCCCCCTGTGTGCTCCTTTATATATCTATCTATATAATCGTCTAAGGGGTACTTCCGTCTGTTTATATGTCTGTGATTGTCTGTAACGGAAATCCTGCGTCGCTGGTCAGTGACGGGCACAGTGCGGCCGCAAATTCGCCCCTTCCTACTCTCCGTCAGTGCCCTCTCCCTACTCCCTTCCAGTCAGCGCTCACACAGGGTTCATGGCTGCGCTACACCGCGGTGTAAGCATTAAGTTAACACTGCTATTAACCCTGTGTGACCAACTTTTTTACTATTGATGCTGCCTACGCAGCATCAATAGTAAAAAGATCTAATGTTAAAAATAATAAAAAAAAATAAAAAAACATTATATACTCACCTTCTGGCGCCTTTCCCGATCCTCGCGACACTCCGGGCCATGCATTGTGGTCTCGCGAGATGATGACGTAGCGGTCTCGCGAGACCGCAATGCATTCTTGGGACCGGAGCGTCGCGAGGAGCATCGCTAAACGCCTTGGCTGGATCCGGGGGCCGCCAGAAGGTGAGTATATACGGTAACTATTTTTTATTTTAATCATTTTTTTTAACAGGGATATGGTGCCCACATTGCTATATACTGCATGGGATGTGTTATATACTGCGTGGGCTGTTATGTACTGCGTGACCTGAGTTATATACTACGTGGGCTGTGCTATATACTACGTAGCAGTGCAATATACATGGCTGGGCAATATACTACGTGGCTGTGGTATATACTACGTGGGCAGTTATATACTGCGTGACCTGTGTTATATACTACGTAGCTGTGCAATATATTACGTGGCTGGGCAATATGCTACGTGGCTGTGTTATATACTGCGTGAGCTGTGATATACTACGTGTGCTGTGCTATATACTACGTGGCTGTGTTATATACTACGTGGGCTGTGTTATATACTGCATGAGCTGTGCTATATACTACATGGCTGTGCTATATACTACGTGGGCTGTGTTATATACTACATGGGCTGTGCTATATACTACATGGGCTGTGTTATACAGTGTGTGGGCTGTGTTATATACTACATGGGCTGTGCTATATACTACATGGGCTGTGTTATACAGTGTGTGGGATGGGTTATATACTACATGGGCTGTGCTATATACTACGTGGCTATGCTATATACTACGCGGGCTGTGTTATATACTACGTGGGCTGTACTATATACTACATGGGCTGTGCTATACACTGCGTGGGCTGTGCTACATGCTACGTGGGCTGTGCTATATGCTATGTGAGCTGTGCTACATACTGTGTGGTCTTTGCTATATACTGCGTGGTCTGTGCTATATACTACGTGGGCTGTGTTATATACTACGTGGCTGTGTTATATACTACATGGGCTGTGCTATATACTACGTGGGCTGTGCTATATACTACGTGGGCTGTGTTGTACAGTGCGAGGGCTGTTATATACTACGTGGCTCTGTGCTGTATACCACATCGCTGTGCAATATACTACGTCGCTGGGCAATATACTACATGACTGGACAATATACTACGTAGCTGGGCAATATACTACGTGGCTGGGCAATATACTACGTGGCTGGGCAATATACTTCGTTGCTGGGCAATATAGTACGTGACAGGACAATATACTACGTGGCTGGGTAATATACTACGTGGCTGGGCAATATACTACGTGACTGGGCAATATACTATGTGGACATGCATATTCTAGAATACCCGATGCATTAGAATCGGGCCACCATCTAGTCTACTATATAATTGTCTATGGGTCACTTCCGTCTGTCTGTCTTTCTGTCACGGATATTCATTGGTCGTGGCCAATGTCTGTCATGGAAATCCAAGTCGCTGATTGGTCGTGGCAAAACGCCCACGACCACTGCCACGGCCAATCAGCGACGGGCGCAGTCCGGCGGCAACATGGACGCTCCTTCCTCTAGCAGTCAGTGCCCGCTCCATACTCCCCTCCAGTCAGCGCTCACACAGGGTTAATGGCAGCGCTAATGACCGCGTTATGCCGCGCACTCCATTAACGCTGCTATTAACCCTGTGTGACCAACTGTTTTACTATTGATGCTGTCTATGCAGCCTCAATAGTAAAAAGATCTAATGATAAAAATAATAAAAATAAAATAAAAAATCATCATATACTCACCTTCCGGGGCCTTTCCCGCTCCTCGCGATGCTCCGGTGACCAGCCCATGCATTGCGATCTCGCGAGATGATGACGTAGCGGTCTCGCAATTGCCCAGCCACGTAGTATATTGCCCAGCCACGTAGTATATTGCCCAGCCACGTAGTATATTGCCCAGCCACGTAGTATATTGCCCAGCCACGTAGTATATTGCCCAGTCACGTAGTATATTGCCCAGCCACGTAGTATATTGCCCAGCCACGTAGTATATTGCCCAGCCACGTAGTATACAGCACAGAGCCACGTAGTATATTGCCCAGCCACGTAGTATATTGCCCAGCGACGTAGTATACAGCACAAGGCCACATAGTATACAGCAGAGCCACGTAGTATACTGCCCAGTCACGCAGTATATTGGCCAGTCACGTAGTATATTGCCCAGACACGTATGCAACAGGTTAAAAAAGACTTAAAATAAAAAATAAACATATACTCACCTTCCGAGGGAGCCCTTGTAGTCCTGTCACTTGTGTGCGGTGCAGGCGGCAGCTTCCGGTCCCAAGGTTGGATGAGCGCAGGACCTGTGATGACGTCGCGGTGACATGACCGTGACGTCATGGAAGATCCTTGTCGCATACCATCCTTGCCACCGAAACCTGCCGCTTGCATGGAGCGGTCACCGGAGCGTCGCGAGGAGCGGGAAAGGCCACGGAAGGTGAGTATATGATGATTTTTTATTTTATTTTTATTATTTTTATCATTAGATCTTTTTACTATTGAGGCTGCATAGGCAGCGTCAATAGTAAAAAAGTTGGTCACACAGGGTTAAAGGGAACCTGTCACCTGAATTTGGCGGGACTGGTTTTGGGTCATATGGGCGGAGTTTTCGGGTGTTTGATTCACCCTTTCCATACCCGCTGGCTGCATGCTGGCTGCAATATTGGATTGAAGTTCATTCTCTGTCCTCTATAGTACACGCCTGCACAAGGCAAGATTGCTTTGCGCAGGCGTGTACTATGGAGGACAGAGAATGAACTTCAATCCAATATTGCAGCCAGCATGCAGCCAGCGGGTAAGGAAAGGGTGAATCAAACACCCGAAAACTCCGCCCATATGACCGAAAACCAGTCCCGCCAAATTCAGGTGACAGAGTCCCTTTAATAGCAGTGTTAATGGAGTGCGTTACACCGCGGTCCATTAGCGCTGCCATTAACCCTGTGTGAGCGCTGACTGGAGGGGAGTACGGAGCAGGCACTGACCGCGGGGAGGAAGGAGCGGCCATGTTGCCGCCGGACTGCGCCCGTCGCTGATTGGTCGTGGCAATGGTCGTGGGCGTTTTGCCACGACCAATCAGCGACTTGGATTCCATGACAGACAGAAGCCGCGATCAATGAATATCCGTGACAGAAAGACAGAAGTGACCCTTAGACAATTATATAGATTTTTTATTTTAATTCTTTTTTTAACAGGGATATGATGCCCACATTGCTATATAATACGTGGGCTGTGCAATGTACTACGCGGGCTGGGCAATATACTACGCAACTGGGCAATATACTACGCGACTGGGCAATATACTACGCGACTGGGCAATATACTACGCGACTGGGCAATATACTACGCAACTGGGCAATATACTATGCAACTGGGCAATATACTACGCAACTGGGCAATATACTACGCAACTGGGCAATATACTACGCGACTGGGCAACATACTACGTGACTGGGCAATATACTACGCCACTGGGTAATATACTACGCAACTGGGTAATATACTACGCAACTGGGCAATATACTACGCAACTGGGCAATATACTACGCAACTGGGCAATATACTACGTGGCTGGGCAATATACTACGCAACTGGGTAATATACTACGCAACTGGGCAATATACTACGTGGCTGGGCAATATACTACGTGACTGGGCAATATACTACGTGGCTGGGCAATATACTACGTGACTGGGCAATATACTACGTGGCTGGGCAATATACTATGTGGCTGGGCAATATACTATGTGGCTGGGCAATATACTATGTGGCTGGGCAATATACTACGTGACTGGGCAATATACTACGTGACTGGGCAATATACTATGTGGCTGGGCAATATACTATGTGGCTGGGCAATATACTACGTGACTGGGCAATATACTACGTGACTGGGCAATATACTATGTGGCTGGGCAATATACTACGTGACTGGTCAATATACTACGTGGCTGGGCAATATACTATGTGGGCATGCATATTCTAGAATACCCGATGCGTTAGAATCGGGCCACCATCTAGTATATATATAATTGTCTAAGGTCCACTTCTGTCTGTCTGTATACAATATGTATGTATGTATATAGCAGCCACATGGTATATACCACAGGCCACGTAGTACTCCTATATACTACGTGGCCTGTGCTATATACTATGTGGCTGCTATATACATACATACATATTCTAGAATACCCGATGCGTTAGAATCGGGCCACCATCTAGTTTGTAATAAAAGTGGAGATCTTTGCAATATTTGTGCGTGGAAACCAGATATTTTTCCATTAGGGCATACTAACAGATCAGCATATACCGGTTCTCATCAGGTGACTTGTGGCCACTGTCTGTTCTCCCCACTCCGCAGCAGAGACCAGTGACAAATTACAGCATTCAGGAGGACCACACATTTAGCCAGAGTTATAAACACCCACATGCATCAAGTACATGGAAATAAATCACGGCACAGCAGCTGATTGTTAGTTTTTGTCCCTATGACTAGGATTGGCCCATCACTGCCTTAGACAGGTGTTTTTATGAGTAATTTGCAGTGGCAGCTATTCAATTTCACAGTAATAACTACTCTCATAAAAATATATGACTGGGTGTCACACATCCATTCCAGTTACTAAAACCAATAAATAATAGGTCCTGTTGCAATGAAAGTATAATTGCACCCAATGCAATTTTTAGAACACGTTTCAAGTTCACATCCACAGAGCTGTATCAGAGCAGAGGGAAGTAAAGAGGTGAGTAATATTGGGGTGTAGTCATTCCACTACACCCAGATCTAGTTTTATTCATGGATGGAGACAGCTTTTACTTCAGCTGTGAATGCAGGTCTCTTACATATCTTACAGGAAAACTAAAGAAAATAAACGTGCAATGACAAAACAGGAATGAACTGGGTACGTGGGAGCCGACAGGTTGGCAGGAAGGGAGCAAATGACACCCTAAGGTGACAGCCACTTGATGTGTATTCCATTTAATGATGAAAGACTTTGTAGCCAAAATTCAAATTTGCATTATTGCATCAATGACTTTCCAACAAGGCATTACATGGCAGTATTACATATAAACATGGCAGTATTACATAGAAACCACATGTGTATTTTCGTGGGAGACCCCCCTCTATGTTTATTATCTGTGATGGCTAGGGAGGAAATGAGTATATTTAACCCTTAAATGCATTGGGATATGAATAAATGTCCTTGGCAGGGGTCTGCAAGTATTATGGAAACACAGGGAAAGAGCTCCCTCCAAATGTGGAAGATGCCATCCACACCTGCACAGCCGACATCTGTGCAACAGACGCAACCAGAGCAGTGGCTGGTTAGCAATGGGTTACATCCTGACAGGGCCTATATTCTGCAATATTTAAGGTAAAATGTACACCTTTTTTAAAATTAAAAAAAAAATAAAAATTATATAGATATATATATATATATATATATATATATATATATATATATATATATATATATATATATATATATATATATATATATATATATATATATATATATACATACATACACACAGAGAAAAATCCAAATCACCTACCTTTACCCCCATGAAAAATTCACAGAAAAGAAAAAATAATATCTTTGGGGATGTATCATTAGGGAGCTCACAGAAAAATCCTAAGTGCTTAATGGATAAAAAGTTACCTTTTATTGATTAAAGTTTAAAAATCTCAATTAGTGCACTACATAAACCATCACCATAACAACAACATACCATGGAAAAGACTACACTCCACTACATGCACCCTACCTGCCAGCCGAGAGTGGCACCCTATCACCTGCGCAAATGGCGCCCCCGCTCACCGTCGACTATCCCTTATACCACTAATGTATGAGATGGGATAACTAAAAACAAGAAAAAAAAAAAGCGCACATAGAGTAATACCTTCAGGTGTCGCAATCACGTGGACCCCCACAAAACAGACTCACCTGGTCTGGTTGTGACAGGTCACAACTCCCTTGGATCAGCACGTATGGTCGCAGCAAGCTCCCGGCAAGCAGAACAAATCCACATGGAGAGAAGTAGAACCGGAGAATAGAAGCCGCGCAGACCACAATAAAGGTATCAGAGTTACACACACACTCTGTTTATTAGCCTACGCGTTTCGTGGCCAACAGGCCACTTCATCAGGGCATCAAGATTCATCAGTAAAAACAGGTATATATACCTACAAATACAAATAGGTATTTGTAGGTATATATACCTGTTTTTACTGATGAATGTTGATGCCCTGATGAAGTGGCCTGTTGGCCACGAAACGCGTAGGCTAATAAACAGAGTGTGTGTGTAACTCTGATACCTTTATTGTGGTCTGCGCGGCTTCTATTCTCCGGTTCTACTTCTCTCCATGTGGATTTGAGATGGGATAAGACAGTCTTAATCATACATACTGTACCCCAATCATATTTTGTTTAGTCCACATTGGCAGACTGCCACTTTGGCAGTATGTATGATTAAGACTGTCTCATCCCATCTCATTAGGGCCCATTAGTGGTAGAAGGGATAGTCGACAGTGAGCGGGGGCGCCATTTGTGCAGGTGATAGGGTGCCACTCTCCGCTGGCAGGTAGGGTGCATGTAGTGGAGTGTAGTCTTTTCTATGGTATGTTGTTGTTATGGTGATGGTTTATGTAGTGCACTAATTGAGATTTTTTAAATTTAATCAATAAAAGGTAACTTTTTATCCATTAAGCACTGGGGATTTTTCTGTGAGCTCCCCCATGAAAAATATTAAAAAAAAATTGCTATTGACATATCCGTAAAAGTCTGATCTATTATAATATAAAATTAATTAACCGGTATGTTTAACACCACAGAAAGATTTAAACTGTAGGTTTGCAGGCTTTTTGTTTCACCTCATCTCTCTTGAGTGATCAAAATATCAGATGTATCCCATATTGGTATCAATAAAACCTCCAGCTCACCATGGAAAAAGCATGCAATCATTCAGCTCCGTCAATGGGAAACTAAAAATGTTATATATGCTATAGAAACAAAACAAAAAAAGAAATCAATCTGACTGGTTTGGCGGGAAACTGTTAAACTGTTATTGTAGTGCATCATAAGCCTAGAAGTAAGCTGGAAGGATTGTACATTGCGGCTTTTCTTACCTTTCTTCTTGATGAACAGTGCACTGCTATTTATTAAGATGCAAGTGCTTCCTATTTAATTTGGCGCTTCTTTCAGCTGATGTGCGCCACCACAAAAAATGTGCTCCAGTCATGAACTCAGAAGCAGAGCTTGCTCCACACGGGGACACATGGATGAAGTCAGCTATGTTACATACCATCTGCCTTTAACAGCCTAACGATCGCTGCTGTTAACCACTTAAATCCCACTTTAATTGCGGACCACAACATTTAGAGCCATGATCTAGCCCAGACATTGATTTGGGCAGCCAATTGCTTCCCTTGGATGCAATCTCACTGATCTGATGGGGTGCTATGACAGCCGGGGGTCAGCTAAACGCCACTGTGCCTGCCATGTGATTTCTTATGTGACGTCCAGCCTGCAGTATTGCTGTATATGATACAAGAGAGGCAACTAACAAATAAAGTAAAACAAGAAGTTTTTTAAAAAGTAAGAAAATAAAATAAGATCTAAAAATCCCCCCTTTTTCACAACTAACAATAAACAAATGTAAAACGAAAAAAAAAACAACATTTGATATCAATGTGTCCAGAAAAGTCTGATTTATCTTAATATAAAATGAATTAACCTGATCTGTAAAAACTGTAAAGAGAAAAGAAAATTGAAATGCCGCAATTTTTGGTTGCCGCAATGCCACAAAAAAACGCAATAAGAAGTTTCTACTCCCAAAACAGTATCAATTAAAACATCAGCTTACAGTGCATAAAAGAAACATGACCTCACACAGCTCCACTGACCAAAAATAAAAATGTTCCCAATTTTGGAAAATAGCAGCTCATGCTAAAGTTTTTTTTAGTTTCTACACATTTTATAATTTTTTTTCACAACTTAAAAAAACATGCAAGTTTGGTATCATCATAACCATACTGGCCTGAAGAGTCACAGTTCCATGTCATTTTTACTGCAGTATGAACACTGAAAAAGAAAGCCTGAAAAACAATCGTGGAATTGTGTTTCACTTCACGTGGAATTTTTTCCCATTTTTCAGTACACCGAATGATAAAATGGATGGTGCTATTGGAAAGTACAACTGGTCCTACAAAAGATGAGCCTTCATATGGCTTAGTCAGAGGGAAAAAAGAGGGGGATGAAATATACAAGATGACTGGTAAATGAAACAGTTTTATAATTAAAAAAAAAAACAAAAAAAAAAACAATGCTCCCTAATTTAGTGAAAAAAAGCTTTGGTCGTTTAAGAATGAGACTGATATTGGGCTCTTATCGTTCTTGAAGCCGGCTTGGTTTACTTGCTATGCCTACATAAGAATCAGCCATTTATTCCATTAGGCTTCAGTTGCTCATGATGGCAATAGAGACCTAATAGAACCATTAGAGCTCAAAAGAGCAGCGTTAAGGGACTCACAGAAGGGAAGTGATAGGGTGCAGTAGCCCGCCCATACAAGCCTTTCAACTAATTGCTGACTTCTATAGATGAATGACGAGAGGAGAAACCTAATAATCTGCTTTGCCCTCATTAGCACTCACCTTCCTTTGCTCTTTCCGCTGGACATGTTTGTCGTCATCCTGCCAGTATGCATCCTCCAGTGCCTGCTGACGCTTTGCATCGGCTACAGCCTTTGCCTCAGCCTTTCTGGCACGGGCAGCAGCAGACTTGGTATTTTCACTCTGGAACTTTTTGGGCATCCCTTAGCTGAAATAAAGTTATTCCAGTGATTAATGAGTAGTTACAGGGAGCATATGGGCATGAGCTCTGACTTTTCTAGTAATAATGTTAATCATTCAATAATTCAATCTACGGGGTCTAATTCCAGAGGCTATGGAGATATACATTGGAACCTGAAGACCTACCTCTTCTGACAAGCCAACAACCTGCAGCAACCCTCATTCCACTACACTGCTGCACGACCAGCTCTACCCTCGCCTACTGTATCCTCACCCATCCCCTGTAGATTGTGAGCCCTCGCGGGCAGGGTCCTCTCTTCTCCTGTACCAGTCGGTGACTTGTATTGTTCAAGATTAGTGTACTTGTCTTTTATTATGTATACCCCTCCTCACATGTAAAGCACCATGGAATAAATGGCGCTATAATAATTCATATTTTTCAGGATAGGTTTACAGAGTTAACCATTTCTATGTACCAACATAATACAGAATGTATACATGTACAGCTTGGTTCACATCTGTTATGGTTTGCAGCAGGCCAATCTCAGATGGCCGCATGTCACGATTCATATACAGTCATGGCCAAAAGTATTGACACCCCTGCAATTCTGTCAGATAATACTCAGTTTCTTCCTGAAAATGATTGCAAACACAAATTCTTTGTTATTATTATCTTCATGTAATTTGTCTTAAATGAAAAAAAACACAAAAAGAATTGTCCTAAAGCCAAATTGGATATAATTCCACACAAAACATAAAAAAGGGGGTGGACAAAAGTATTGGCACTGTTTGAAAAATCATGTGATGCTTCTCTAATTTGTGTAATTAACAGCACCTGTAACTTACCTGTGGCACCTAACAGGTGTTGGCAATAATTAAATCACACTTGCAGCCAGTTGACATGGATTAAAGTTGACTCAACCTCTGTCCTGTGTCCTTGTGTGTACCACATTGAGCATGGAGAAAAGAAAGAAGACCAAAGAACTGTCTGAGGACTTGAGAAACCAAATTGTGAGGAAGCATGAGCAATCTCAAGGCTACAAGTCCATCTCCAAAGACCGGAATGTTCCTGTGTCTACCGTGCGCAGTGTCATCAAGAAGTGTAAAGCCCAAGGCACTGTTGCTAACCTCCCTAGATGTGGACGGAAAAGAAAAATTGACAAGAGATTTCAACGCAAGATTGTGCGGATGTTGGCTAAAGAACCTCGACTAACATCTAAACTAGTTCAAGCTGCCCTGCAGTCCGAGGGTACAACAGTGTCAACCCGTACTATCCGTCGGCGTCTGAATGAAAAGGGACTGTATGGTAGGAGACCCAGGAAGACCCCACTTCTTACCCCGAGACATAAAAAAGCCAGGCTGAAGTTTGCCAAAACTTACCTGAAAAAGCCTAAAACTTTTTGGAAGAATGTTCTCTGGTCAGATGAGACAAAAGTAGAGCTTTTTGGGCAAAGGCATCAACATAGAGTTTACAGGAGAAAAAAAAGAGGCATTCAAAGAAAAGAACACAGTCCCTACAGTCAAACATGGCGGAGGTTCCCTGATGTTTTGGGGTTGCTTTGCTGCCTCTGGCATTGGACTGCTTGACCGTGTGCATGGCATTATGAAGTCTGAAGACTACCAACAAATTTTGCAGCATAATGTAGGGCCCAGTGTGAGAAAGCTGGGTCTCCCTCAGAGTTCATGGGTCTTCCAGCAGGACAATGACCCAAAACACACTTCAAAAAGCACTAGAAAATGGTTTGAGAGAAAGCACCGGAGACTTCTAAGGTGGCCAGCAATGAGTCCAGACCTGAATCCCATAGAACACCTGTGGAGCAATCTAAAAATGGCAGTTTGGAGAAGGCACCCTTCAAATATCAGGGACTTGGAGCAGTTTGCCAAAGAAGAATGGTCTAAAATTCCAGCAGAGCATTGTAAGAAACTCATTGATGGTTACCGGAAGTGGTTGGTCGCAGTTGTTTTGGCTAAAGGTTGTGCAACCAAGTATTAGGCTGAGGGTGCCAATACTTTTGTCTGGCCCATTTTTGGAGTTTTGTGTGAAATGATCAATGTTTTGCTTTTTGCTTCATTCTCTTTTGTGTTTTTTCATTTAAGACAAATTAAATGAAGATAATACCAAAGAATTTGTGATTGCAATAATTTTCAGGAAGAAACTGAGTATTATCTGACAGAATTGCAGGGGTGTCAATACTTTTGGACACAACTGTATGGACCGTGTAGCTGGACTGACCATGGGGCGACTCTCTCTCCACTCTCCCACCCTAAGGCTACGTGCACACATTGTGGATTAGTGTGCGGATTTTTCCGCACTGTTTTTGCAAAATCCGCAGGTAAACAGCACTGTGAATTACACGCGGATTTATCACGGTTTTTGTGTGGATTCCTATTGAGGAGCAGGTGTAAACCGCTGCGGAATCCGCACAAAGAATTGACATGCAGCGGAAAAAACACCACTGCCTTTCCGCGCGTTTTTTTCTGCAGCATGTGCACTGCGGATTTTGTTTTCCATACATTTACATGGTACTGTACAACGCATGGAAAACAGCTGCAGATCCGCAGCATCAAATCCGCAACGTGTGCACATAGCCTAATACATGCATACGAAGTCTTATGGGTTAGAAGACCTGCACACGGATCACAGAACACTGCTCTCTGCGTGCGGATCACAGAACACTGCTCTCTGCGCGCGGATCACAGAACCCTGCTCTCTCCGCGCGGATCACAGAACCCTGCTCTCTGCGCGCGGATCACAGAACCCTGCTCTCTGCGCGCGGATCACAGAACACTGCTCTCTGCGCGCGGATCACAGAACACTGCTCTCTGCGCGCGGATCACAGAACACTGCTCTCTGCGCGCGGATCACAGAACACTGCTCTCTGCGCGCGGATCACAGAACACTGCTCTCTGCGCGCGGATCACAGAACCCTGCTCTCTGCGCGCGGATCACAGAACACTGCTCTCTGCGCGCGGATCACAGAACACTGCTCTCTGCGCGCGGATCACAGAACACTGCTCTCTGCGCGCGGATCACAGAACACTGCTCTCTGCGCGCGGATCACAGAACACTGCTCTCTGCGCGCGGATCACAGAACACTGCTCTCTGCGCGCGGATCACAGAACACTGCTCTCTGCGCGCGGATCACAGAACACTGCTCTCTGCGCGCGGATCACAGAACACTGCTCTCTGCGCGCGGATCACAGAACACTGCTCTCTGCGCGCGGATCACAGAACACTGCTCTCTGCGCGCGGATCACAGAACACTGCTCTCTGCGCGCGGATCACAGAACACTGCTCTCTGCGCGCGGATCACAGAACACTGCTCTCTGCGCGCGGATCACAGAACACTGCTCTCTGCGCGCGGATCACAGAACACTGCTCTCTGCGCGCGGATCACAGAACACTGCTCTCTGCGCGCGGATCACAGAACACTGCTCTCTGCGCGCGGATCACAGAACACTGCTCTCTGCGCGCGGATCACAGAACACTGCTCTCTGCGCGCGGATCACAGAACACTGCTCTCTGCGCGCGGATCACAGAACACTGCTCTCTGAGCACAGATCACTGCTCTCTGCGCGCGGATCACCGAACACTGCTCTCTGCGCGCGGATCACCGAACACTGCTCTCTGCGCGCGGATCACCGAACACTGCTCTCTGATCCTCGCCTGCTGCAAACCACAACAAGATGCGAACAGAGCCGAAACAAGCAATCCCACGGCATCATGGCCCCTGGGCACCTATTATGGGGCACAAATCACACTGTGCACACAGAGCACCCAGGCACTTGGGGCCACACACGGTGACTTCTTATCTATAGCTTGCCGTAGGACTACAGTATGCTACAGACACCGCACAACCAGCCTTCTGCACCTCTGGCCCCTGTGCATCCTGCACACTGTGCGCGGCCATCACATTCCTGTGACACACAGTGCCAGGTATCTGCAGCATGGGGAGATGAACAGCCCAAGTCGCCGCACAAGAGGTAGCGCCGTAACCCCCTGAGCTCACACTACACGTCCTACCCCGCAGCATGCCACCATTACCACTCATTCCCTGCAAGCCAGTTACACACCCGGGACTCCAACTTCCGCCCGCACCTCAGGTCGCCCTGTGACGTCACTGCCCCGCGACCAAGCGTACGCTACTTCCGGTGTTCCTAGCGTGCTGCGCGCTCCCGCCGCTCAGTGCCGCGCATTGATGTGAGAGGCCTGACACGTGGGATGGCTAGTGTTCCCTGGTGCGGAGTCGGACCGAGCTGGCACAGTAGTCACTGGCACACAGTCATTTGTGGAGCTCCTTGTAGCCGCACTCATTCTAGTAGTGCCCTCCTGACGACGCCCCGAGCTGGGCAGTTATCACAAGTGGCAGCTTTCTTCCAGGGCACCCTATGAGTGGTGGCCTCCGTTGTATATTTTCACATTCGTTGTGGGGTCTGCTAAAGGGGGTGATATCTACTATTTGTGAGTTCAAGGCAATCTCTCACCAGGTTTTTGCTACCTTATCTGAGAGCAGCATGTTTCAGAGGCAGAGGCCTTGCTTCAAGTGATGTATCACTTTATTGGGCGCTGCAGTTAACCCCTTTACCCCCAAGGGTGGTTTGCACGTTAATGACCAGGCCAATTTTTACAATTCTGACCACTGTCCCTTTATGAGGTTATAACTCTGGAACGCTTCAACGGATCCCAGTGATTCTGACATTTTCTCGTGACATATTGTACTTCATGACAGTGGTAAAATTTCCTTGATATGACTTGTGTCTATTTGTGAAAAAATGGCAATTTTCCAACTTTCCAATTTTCAGGCCCTTAAAGGGAACCTGTCACCTGAATTTGGCGGGACCAGTTTTGGGTCATATGGGCGGAGTTTTCAGGTGTTTGATTCACCCTTTCCTTACCCGCTGGCTGCATGCTGGCCGAAATATTGGATTGAAGATCATTCTCTGTCCTCCGTAGTACATGCCTGCGCAAAGCAAGATTACCTTGCACAGGCATGTACTACGGAGGACAGAGAATGAACTTCAATCCAATATTGCGGCCAGCATGCAGCCAGCGGGTAAGGAAAGGGTGAATCAAACACCTGAAAACTCCGCCCATATGACCCAAAACTGGTCCCGCCAAATTCAGGTGACAGGTTCCCTTTAAATCGCAGAGATGTGTCACACAGAAAACTTAATAAGTAACATTTCCCACATGTCTACTTTACATCAGCATGATTTTGGAACCAAAATGTTAGGGAGTTATAAAAGTTGACCAGCGATTTCTCATTTTTACAACAAAATTTGCAAAACCATATTTTTTAGGGACCACCTCACATTTGAAGTCACTTTGAGGGGTCTATATGATAGAAAATACCCAATTGTGACACCATTCTAAAAACTGCACCCCTCAAGGTGCTCAAAACCACATTCAAGAAGTTTATTAACCCTTCAGGTGTTTCACAGGAATTTTTGGAATATTCAAAAAAAAAAAATGAACATTTAACTTTTTTTTTCACCAAAAAATCACTTCAGATCCAATTTGGTTTTATTTTACCAAGGATAAAAGGAGAAATTGGACCCCAAATTTGTCCTGAGTGCGTTGATACCCAATATGTGTGGGTAAACCACTGTTTGGGCACACGGGAGAGCTCGGAAGGGAAGGAGTGCCATTTTACTTTTTCAACACAGAATTGGCTGGAATTGAGATCGGACGTCATGTTGCGTTTGCAGAGCCCCTGATGTGCCTAAACAGTGGAACCCCCCCAATTCTATTTCCAACACTAGCCCCAACCCTAACCACACCCCTAACCCAACCATAAATGTAATCCAAACCCTAACCCCAACTTTATCCCCAACACTAACCCTAATGAGAAAATGGAAATAAATAATTTTTTTTAATTTTATTATTTTTCGCCAAATAAGGCGGTGATAAAGGGGGGTTTGATTTACTATTTATAACAGATTTTTATGATTGGCAGCTGTCACACACTAAAAGTTGCTTTTTATTGCAAAATAGTTTTTGCGTCTCCACATTTTGAGACCTATAATTTTTCCATATTTTGGTCCACAGAGTCATATGAGGTCTTGGTTTTTGCAGGACGAGTTGATGTTTTTATTGGTACCAATTTCAGGCACATGACATTTTTTGATCGCTTTTTATTCCGAATTATGTTAGGCAGGATGAACAAAAACCAGCAATTCATGAATTTCTTTTGGGGGGGCGTTTATGCCGTTCCACGTGTGGTAAACAAACAGCGTGGGGACCCCTATTCTTGATAACTAACCTTGCTGAAGATGCCAGCTGAGGGTTGCAGCGCCCAGCTGTGAGTTTTGCCCGGCTGGTTATGGAAAACTAGATGGTGGCCCGATTCTAACGCATTGGGTATATGCCTGGGAGCTTTCTAGGAAAGTTCCCACGATCTATGAACAGCCAGCAGAGGGCGCCTCACCGCAAATGAAGCTAAATATAGATCATTGATCTATATTTAGCCTCATTCCCCGGGGTTTTGCAGCAAGGAGCAGCCTGCATTAGCGGAACTCCTTGCTGCAAAATGTTTTAACCCCTTCAGAAGGATTTACATCGTTGGACGTTACAGATCTGCGGAGGGTAAGTATATTGTTGGTTTATTATGTTTTTTTACTTACAGAACGAGGGTCTTCAGTGACTGGATTGGGCGTAGAATAAATTACTCCAACAACCATTGTTTTTATTTCATTAAAATAATTTTTAATAATGTGTTTGTGTTTTATTTAACCCTTTACTACAATTGGATTAATAATGGATAGGTGTCATAATTGACGCCTCTCCATTATTAATTAGGCTTAATGTCACCTTACAATAGCAAGGTGGCATTAACCCTTCATTACCCCATATCCCACCGCTACACGGGAATGGGAAGAGAGTGGCCAAGTGCCAGAATAGGCGCATCTTAGGCTACGTTCACACTAGCGTTGCGTCGCGTGCGTCGTTTTTTGACGAAATCGGACGCAAGAAAAATGCAACTTGTAGCGTTTTCTTGCGTCCGACGCTAGCGTCTAAAACGACGCACGTGTCGGAAAACGCGTGCAAAAAGACGCACGCGTCCCCTATGTTAAACATAGGGGCGCGTCGCCGCTGCGTCGCCGACGCAACAGCGACGCGACGCTAATGTGAACGTAGCCTTACAGATGTGCCTTTTCTGGGGTGGCTGGGGGCAGATATTTTTAGCCAGGGGGGGGCCAATAACCATGGACCCTCTCCAGGCTATTAATATCTGCCCTCAGTCACTGGCTTTACTACTCTGGCGGAGAAAATTGTGCGGGAGCCCACGCCAATTTTTTCCGCCATTTAACCCTTGATTTTAAGAGCTAGAACGGCCAAATTTTGCAGATACACACTACTGACATTAGTAGTGTGGAATCTGCAAAAAAAATGGAGAGAAGACATGGTTTACTGTATGTAAACCATGTCTCAAATCATGTCGGGTTTAGGAAGGAGAAAGAAAAAGCCGGTAATTGAATTACCGGCTTTCAAGCTGTATAGCGCTGGAAAAAATATTAATATATATACATATATGTGTTTACTGACATTATATATATATATATATATATATATATATATACAGTATATATATATTTTCTTTTCTTTTTGGGACACATGGATCACTTCTATAGCGGTATGTTGGTTTTGCAAGCCTGCGAGAAAACCACGCAGTACGGATGCCATACGGATTACATACGGAGGATGCCATGCGCAAAAAACGCTGACACACCCTGCCTACGGAGGAGCTACGGTCCACTATTTTCGGGACTTTTCAGCGTATTACGGCCGTAATATACGGACCGTATTGTTTTACGCTGTGTGTGACGCCGGCCTAAATCTGCATTGGCCGGGGTCACTCGCATGAGTCTCACACCTCAATACTCGGCACTCGGACCGGAGCTTTGAGCTGCATAGAAATACATGCAGCCGCATACTCCGGTCCCGAGTGCCGGCGGCAGTGCCGGGTATTGAGGTGCGAGACTCGTGCGAGTTTCTCGCAAGTGTGACCCCGGCCTTAAACTCAATATCTGTTTTAAAAAAATGAAAAAAAAAATTGTGTGGGCTCCTGCACAATTTTCAAGTCCAGGGTGGGAAAGCCAGCGACTGGGGGCAGATGTTTATAGTCTAGGAAGGGGTTTATACCCATGGATTTTCCAAGCTATGAATATCTGCCTTCAGCTGTCTGCATAGCCTTTACTGGCTATTAACCCCTTCGTGACCGTGGGATTTTCCGTGTTCGTTTTTCGCTCCCCTCCTTCCCAGAGCCATAACTTTTTTATTTTTCCATCAATTTGGCCATGTGAGGGCTTATTTTTTGCGGGACGAGTTGTACTTTTGAACTCCATCATTGGTTTTACCATGTCGTGTACTAGAAAACGGGAAAAAAATTCCAAGTGCGGTGAAATTGCAAAAAAGTGCAATCCCACACTTGTTTTTTGCTTGGCTTTTTTGCTAGGTTCACTAAATGCTAAAACTGACCTGACATGATTCTCCAGGTCATTATGAGTTCATAGACACCTAACATGACTAGGTTATTTTTTATCTAAGTGGTGAAAAAAAAATTCCAAACTTTGCTAAAAAAAATAAAATTGTGCCATTTTCCGATACTCGTAGCATCTCCATTTTTCGTGATTTGGGGGTCGGTTGAGGGCTTATTTTTTGCGTGCCGAGCTGGCGTTTTTAATGATAGCATTTTGGTGCAGATATGTTCTTTTGATCGCCCGTTATTGCATCTTAATTCAATGTCGTGGCGACCAAAAAAACGTAATTCTGGCGTTTCGAATTTTTTTCTCGCTATGCCGTTTAGCGATCAGGTTAATGCTTTTTTTTTATTGATCGGGCGATTCTGAACGCCGTGATACCAAATATGTGTAGGTTCGATTTTTTTTTTATTGATTTATTTTGAATGGGGCGAAAGGGGGGTGATTTAAACTTTTATATTTTTTTTCACATTTTTTTTTACTTTTTTTTTTTTTTTTTTTACTTTTGCCATGCTTCAATAGCCTCCATGGGAGGCTAGAAGCAGGCACAACGCGTTCGCCTCTGCTACATAGCAGCGACCTGCTGATCGCTGGTATGTAGCAGAAATGCGCCGATCTGCATTTCATCCGCAGCAAAACTGCAGATCTTTTTTACATCTGCAGTTTTGCTGCAGATTGCCCTGACACAATGGAAGTCAGTGGGTGCAGAAACGCTGCAGATCCGCCAAAAGAATGGACATGCTGTGGGAAAAAAAAAGCTGCGATTCCGCACGTTCTTTTCTGCAGCATGTGCATAACAAATGTCAATTTCACATAGACTAACATTGGCTGTGCACTACACTGTGGATTTGATGCAAATCCGTGCTGCTAAAAACGCAGCAGAAACGCATCAAAATCCGCAACGTGTGCACATAGCCTTATGGTGGGTTCTGCTGTTCTGGCACCTCATGGGTTCTCCCAGTGGGTTATGGCACCTGCAAACCATAACAGTAAAATCTGGCGCTCCTTGCCTTCTGAGCTTTGCACTGTGCCTGAAAAATATTTCCCGATTACATGTAGGCTATTGGCACACTCAGAGAAAAATGGACCTCCGATTGTTGTAAAAAAAAATAATTCTTTTTTCACCGCTCAGTGGTATAAAATTCTGAGAGGCACATGTGGTGTTAATATGATCACTGTATTCCTAGATGAATACATTGGGGAGTGTAGTTTGTAAAAAGAGTTCACATATAGGGGGCTTTTGTTGTTCTGGCTCCTCAGGGGCTCTGCCAATGTGACATGGCACCCTCAAACCATTCCAGCAAAATCTGAACTCCAATATGGAGGCTCTTCCTTTCTGAGCTTTGCACTGTGCATCAAAAGTAGTATTCTCCCACATATGTGCTGGGCCGCCATCAGGGCATTACAGGCATCACTGCAGTATGGGGCCCGGTGATGAGGAGCAAAAAGGGGGGGCCGAGCGAGCACGCTGGCAGCCGGTCCGGTCCGCGCTCTGCTCGGGCCCCCCCTGACATTTTTATTTAGGCTGCCACTGTGCCCAAATGAGCCCTGTAGCTTTAAGGCGGCCGGGCCCATGGTGCATCATGGGCCGCAAGTTCGTGACGTCACACGCTGCCCTACTCCACTTCCTCATTCCGGAGCAGAGCAGCGTGCGATCTGCCACCACGTGGCTGCGGATGGCGGAGGAGCAGACGGCGGAGGGAGCAGAAGAGGCAGGCGGCAGCGGGGGACCACCGGACGACGAGGGACCCGGCGGAGGACCAGACGGCGGAGGAGAAGAGGCAGGCGGCAGCGGGGGACCGGCGGAGGACCAGACGGCGGAGAAGAGGCAGGCGGCAGCGGGGGACCACCAGAGACACTGGGGGCAGAATGCTGGAGACACTGGGGGCAGAATGCTGGAGACACAGGGGCAGAATGCTGGAGACATGGGCAGAATGCTGGAGACAGTGACAGGGGCAGAATGCTGGAGACAGTGACAGGGGCAGAATGCTGGAGACAGTGACAGGGGCAGAATGCTGGACACAGTGACGGGCAGTATGCTGGAGACACTGGGGGCAGAATGCTGGAGACACTGGGGGCAGAATGCTGGAGACACTGGGGGCAGAATGCTGGAGACACTGGGGGGAAGAATGCTGGAGACACTGGAGCAGAATGCTGGAGACACTGGGGCAGAATGCTGGAGACAGGGGCAGAATGCTGGAGACAGTGACGGGCAGAATGCTGGACACAGTGACGGGCAGCATGCTGGACACAGGGGCAGACTGTGAGACCCGGGGGCAGAATGCTGGACATTGGGGCAGAATGCTGGACATTGGGGCAGAATGGGAGATACGGGGCATGATTGGAGACACGGGGCAGGATGAAAGACATGGGGGCATGTCTGGAGACAGATGGGGGAGGATTGGAGACAGATGGGGCAGAATGGAGACACAGGGGGCATGATTGGAGACACTGGGGGCAGAATTGGAGACAGATCGTGCAGGATCATGGGGCAGGATGGATATGATGGAGACAGATGAGGCAGGATGGAGATATCACATGGGGCAGGATGGGGAGATCATATGGGGCAGAATGGATACTCATGAGGGCAGGATGGGAGAACATATGGCTGACGCCAGGAATGAGACACACGGTGGCCTGGATGGGGAATATTATTACCATAGGGGCTAATTTAGGGATATTATTACTGCAGTGATGTATTTTTTTTTTTTTTTTGAGGACATGGTTTTAAATAGGGGCGGGCGGTCCTGTTACTGTGTAGAGTGACACTATGTCGCCTCTTTTTCTTCATGTGGTGTAATGTAGAAGTTGGGATAAATTAAGTAATGTATTCTACAAGCGGAGCTCAAGATAACTGTGTTATTTCCTGCAGAGAGAAGTCCTGGCTGGATGAAATGATGGCGGTCTGTGCTGGATGAAAGATGAAGGACTTCACCTAGAGACGTCACTGGTGAGTCAGTGTGTTACCTATACACTGACACTATACACTGTATACTGTATACAGAGCTCCTGTGTATAATTTCACTAGTGATCACTGTATTATCTGTACACAGACACTGCATACTAAGTACAGATCTCCTGTGTATAATGGCACTTATGGTGATAGTATGGTGCTTTTTTTAATGACTGATCAGAATTGTAGTATTCAGTCACTATGTGGTGGTAATATGTGGTCTGGTCATGGTGTAGCGGTATTTGTTCTTTGTATGTGATATTATTCGATCACTGTGGTGGTAATATGTCATCTGGTCATGGTGTAGCGGTATTTGTTCTTTGTATGTGATATTATTCGATCACTGTGGTGGTAATATGTCATCTGGTCATGGTCTATCGGTATTTGTTCTTTGTATGTGATATTATTCGATCACTGTGGTGGTAATATGTCATCTGGTCATGGTGTAGCGGTATTTGTTCTTTTTATGTGATATTATTGGTCATTTTAAAAATTGAAAAATAAATAAAAATATACCTAAATTGTTTTGCATATTTTAACAAATATTTAATAGGTTACAGTAGAGTAGGGCCCGGCCAAAAGTGTCTACTGTGTTATGGTGGCGGCTTAAAAAATCTTTTGGCCAAAACAAAAGCTGCTGGCTATGTATGTGATCTGGTGATGGGAACTGTTAATGTGTGATAGGTGAGAAGTGGAGTTTTTCCAAGAGAGAGCAGTGGGACTGTGGACAGTTCGAGGGGTGGAGCGTGGAGGCTGGGGTGGAGCCTGGGCGGAGTCTCAAAGGGGCCCCGAAAATGTTGCCAGTATGGGGCCCCGAAATTTCTAGTGGCAGCCCTGCATATCGGTGTACTCAGGACAAATTGCACAACAACTTTTAGAGTCCAATTTTTCCTGTTACTCTTGGTAAAATAAAAAATTGGGGCGAAAAAATTTTTTTGTGGAAAAAATATGATTTTTTATTTTTATGGCTCTATGCTATAAACTTCTGTGCAGCACTTGGGGGTTCAAAGTGCTCACCACACATCTAGATAAGTTCCTTAGGTGGTTTAGTTTTCAAAATAGTGTCACTTGTGGGGGGGTTACCACTGTTTAGGCACATCAGGGGCTCTCCAAACGCGACATGATATCAGATTTTAATTCCAGCCAATTTTGCGTTGAAAAAGTAAAACGGTGCTCCGTCCCTTTCAAACTCTGCAATGCGCCCCAACAGTGGTTTACACCCACATATCGGATATCAGCATTCTCAGGACAAATTGCACAACAACTTTTGGGGTCCAATTTCTCCTTTTACCCTTGGGAAAATAAAAAATAGGGGGCAAAATATCATTTTTGGGGAAAAAATATGATTTTTTTATTTCACGGCTCTAGGTTAAAAACTTCTGTGAAGCACTTGGGGGGTTCAAAGTACTCACCACAAATGTAGAAATGTTCCTTCGCGGGGTCTAGTTTCTAAAATGGTGTCACTGGTGGGGGGTTTCAATGTTTAGGCACACAGGGGCTCTCCAAACGCCACAAGGCGTCCGATCTCAATTCTAGCCAACTTTGAGTTGAAAAAGTCAAACGGCGCTGCTTCCATGCGCCCAAACAGTGGTTTACCCCCACATATGGGGTATCAGCTTACTCAGGCAAAATTGTACAACAACTTTTGCGGTCCAATTTCTCCTTTTACCCTTTGTAATTTTAAAAAAATGGATCTGAAGTAAATTTTTTGTGAAAAAAAGTTAAATGTTTATTTTTTTAAAACATTCCACAATTTCCTGTGAAGCACCTGAAGGGTTAATAAACTTCTTGAATGTGGTTTTGAGCACCTTGAGGGGTGCAGTTTTTAGAATGGTGTCACTTTTGGGTATTGTCTATCATATAGACCCCTCAAAGTGACTTCAAATGTGATGTGGTCCCTAAACAAAATGGTGTTGTAAAAATGAGAAATTGCTGGTCAACTTTTAACCCTTATAACTTCCTAACAGAAAAAAATTGGTTCTAAATGTATTCTGCAGTAAAGTAGACATGTGGGAAATGTTACTTATTAAGTATTTTGTGTGACATATCTATTGCGAAATTTTCACAATTTTCACCAAATTTCCATTTTTTTCACAAATAAACGCAAGTCATATCAAATAAATGTTACCACTATCATGAAGTACAATATGTCTCGAGAAAAACTCAGAATCACCCGGATCCATTGAAGTGTCCCAGAGTTATTACTTCTTAAAGGGACAGTGGTCAGAATTGTAAAAATTGGCCCGATCATTAAGTGCAAACCACCCTTTGGGGTAAAGGGGTTAATCGCCAACAGCTCCCTATTGCCCACATCATAATTTCTCTCATCCAAAGACCATTTCTTAGAAAGGAAAGTGCATTTTGGCGTTTTGACTCACTCATTATGTCATTTAGCGATCATGTTAACCCCTTAGCGACCGCCGATACGCCTTTTAACGGCGGCCACTAAGGGTACTTAAACCACAGCGCCGTTAATTAACGGCGCTGTGGAAAAAGTAAATAGCGCCCCCCAGAGACGGATTTTCTCCGGGGTCTCGGCTGCCGGGGGTAGCCGAGACCCCAGAGAACATGATTCGGGGGGTTTTTTACCGACCCCGCATTTGCGATCGCCGGTAATTAACCGTTTACCGGCGATCGCAAAAAAAACCAAAAAAAAACGCGATCTCTTTTTAATTTCTCTGTCCTCCGATGTGATCGCACATCAGAGGACAGAGAAAAGGGGTCCCAGATATCCCCCCGATACTCACCTATCTCCCCCGGTGCTCCTCGTGGCTCCCGGTGGGCGCCGCCATCTTCAAAATGGCAGGCGCATGCGCAGTGCGCCCGCCGGCCAGCACCGGGAGAATCTTTGAGGTCTCGGCTGCCGGGAGTAGCCGAGACCACAAAGAACATGATCGGGGTCGGTTTTACCGACCCCTGTTTTGCGATCACCGGTAATTAACTGTTTACCGGCGACCGCAAAAAAAAAATCAAAGTGTAATTCTCTGTCCTCTGATGTGATCGCACATCAGAGGACAGAGAAATAGGGGGATTCGGGGACCCTATTATACTTAGCGGCCGGCCGACAGGAGAAGAGCAGTTGGGGCTAAAATTAGGGTTAGGGCTAGGGTTAGAGCTAGAGTTAGGGCTAGGGTTAGAGCTAGGGTTAGGGCTAGGGTTAGGGCTGGGGCTAAATTCAGGGTTAGGGTTCTTTCACACTTACGTCGGTACGGGGCCGTCACAATGCGTCGGCCCGACATACCGACGCACGTTGTGAAAATTGTGCACAACGTGGGCAGCGGATGTAGTTTTTCAACGCATCCGCTGCCCAATCTATGTCCTGGAGAGGAGGGGGCGGAGTTACGGCCACGCATGCACAGTCAGAAATGGCGGACGCGATGTACAAAAAAAGTTACATTGAACGTTTTTTGTGCCGACGGTCCGCCAAAACACAACTGATCCAGTGTACGACGGACGCGACGTGTGGCCATCCGTCACGATCCGTCGGCAATACAAGTCTATGGGCAAAAAAACGCATCCTGCGGGCACATTTGGAGGATCCGTTTTTTGTCCAAAACGACGGATTGCGACGGATGCCAAACGACGCAAGTGTGAAAGTAGCCTTAGGGCTAGGGTTAGGGTTGGGGCTAAAGTTAGGGCTAGGGTTGGGGCTAAAGTTAGGGTTAGATTTGGGGTTAGGGTTTGGATTAGAGTTGGTATTAGGGTTAGGGTTGGCATTAGGGTTATGCTTGGGATTAAGGTTAGGTTTGGGATTAGGGTTAAGGTTAGGGTTGTGATTAGGGGTGTATTGGGATTAGGGTTAGGTTTGAGGTTAGGGTTGAGATTAGGATTAGGGGTGTGTTGGATTTAGGGTTTTGATTAGGGTTATGGTTAGGGTTGATATTAGGGTTGTTTTGGGGTAAGGGTTGTGATTATCATTAGGGTTAGTGATTAGGATTATGGAACGGGTTGGGATTAGGGTTAGGGGTGTGTTGGGGTTAGGGTTGGAGCTAGAATTGGGGGGTTTCCACTGTTTAGTTACATTAGGGGGTCTCCAAACACGACAGCCAATTTTGCGCTCAAAAAGTCAAATGGTGCTCCCTCCCTTCTGAGCTCTGCCGTGCGCCCAAACAGTGGGTTACCCCCACATATGGGGCATCAGCGTACTCGGGATAAATTGGACAACAACTTTTGGGGTCCAATTTCTCCTGTTACCCTTGTGAAAATAAAAACTTGCATTCTAAACTTCTGTGAAGCACTTGGGCATTCAAAGTTCTCACCACACATCTAGATAAGTTCCTTGGGGGGTCTAGTTTCCAAAATGGGGTCACTTGTGGGGGGTTACTACTGTTTAGGTACATCAGGGGCTCTGAAAATGCAACATAACGCCCACAGACCATTCTATCTATGTCTGCATTCCAAAACAGCGCTCCTTCCCTTCCGAGCTCTGCCATGCGCCCAAACAGTGGTTTACCCCCACATATGGGGCATCAGCATACTCGGGATAAATTGGACAACAACTTTTGGGGTCCAATTTCTCCTGTTACCCTTGTGAAAATAAAAACTTGGGGGCTACAAAATCTTTTCTGTGGAAAAAAAAATATTTTTTTATTTTCACAACTCTGCATTCTAAACTTCTGTGAAGCACTTGGGCATTCAAAGTTCTCACCACACATCTAGATAAGTTCCTTGGGGGGTCTAGTTTCCAAAATGGGGTCACTTGTGGGGGGTTTCCACTGTTTAGGCACATCAGGGACTCTCCAAACGCGACATGGCATCCAATCTCAATTCCAGCCAATTCTACATTGAAAAAGTAAAACGGCACTCCTTCTCTTCCAAGCTCTGCGGTGCGCCCAAACAGTGATCTACCCCCACATATTGGGTATCGACGTACTCAGAAGAAATTGCACTACAACTTTTGTGGTCTAATTTCTCCTTGTGAAAATAAGAATTTGTGGGCGAAAAGATCATTTTTGTGTAAACAAATGCGATTTTTTATTTTCACCGCTCTACGTTATAAACTTCTGTGAAGCTCTTGGGGGTTCAAAGTGCTCACCACACATCTATATAAGTTCCTTAAGGGGTCTAGTTTACAAAATGGGGTCATTTGTGGGGAGTTTCCACTGTTTAGGCACATCAGGGGCTCTCTAAACGTGACATGGCGTCCGATCTCAATTCCAGCCAATTCGGTATTGAAAAAGTCAAACGGCGCTCCTTCTCTTCCAAGCTCTGCGGTGCGCCCAAACAGTGGTTTACCCCCACATATGGGGTATTGGCGTATTCAGGAGAAATTGCATAACAAAATTTATGGTTACATTTCTGTTTTTACACTTGTGAAAATAAAAAAAATGGTTCTGAATTAAAATGTTTGCAAAAAAAAGTTAAATGTTCATTTTTTCCTTCCACATTGTTTCAGTTCCTGTGAAGCATGTAAAGGGTTAATAAACTTCTTGAATGTGGTTTTGAGCACCTTGAGGGGTGCAGTTTTTAGAATGGTGTCACACTTCGTTATTTTCTATCATATAGACCCCTCAAAATGACTTCAAATGTGACGTGGTCCCTAAAAAAAAAAGGTGTTGTAAAAATGAGAAATTGCTGGTCAACTTTTAACCCTTATAACTCCCTAACAAAAAAAATTTTGTTTCCAAAATTGTGCTGATGTAAAGTAGACATGTGGGAAATGTTATTTATTAACTATTTTTTGTGACATATCTCTCTGATTTAAGGGCATAAAAATACAAAGTTTGAAAATTGCAAAATTTTAAAAATTTTCACCATATTTCCGTTTTTTTCATAAATAATCGCAAGTAATATCGAAGAAATGTTACCACTAACATGAAGTACAATATGTCACGAAAAAACAGTCTCAGAATCAGCGGGATCCATTGAAGCGTTCCAGAGTTATAACCTCATAAAGTGACAGTGGTCAGAATTGCAAAAATTGGCTCTGTCACTAAGGGGTTAATCCCCCTTTTTTTTTAATTGATGGATCAGGCGATTTTGAATGCGGCGATACCAAAAATGTGTATGTTTGATTTTATTTTTATTGTTTATTATTTTTTTACTTTTGGCATGCTTCAATATTCTCCCTAGGAGACTAGAAGCTGCCATAACCCGATCGGCTCCGCTACATACAGGCGATGTTCAGATCGCACCTATATAGCAGAATTACTCACTTGCTATGAGAGCCAACCACTGGGTGGCGCTCACAGCAAGTCGGCACTGACAACCATAGAGGTCTCCCGGAGACCTCAGGTTGTCATGCCAACACACTGCGCTCACGTGACAGAGTGTCACCAGTGTGCATATTTCCGGCCTAATGGCAAGAAGTTCAATTTAAATGCCGCTGTCAGAGTTTGATAGCGGCATTTAACTGGTTAATAGCTGTGGGTAGATCGCGATTCCATCCGCGGCTATTGCGGGCACATGTCGGCTGTTTAAAACAGCTGACATGTCCCCGGAAAGCCCAATGTCGGTAAGGGGTTAATGAGAAATCAAGTTTCCTCCTGTTCCTATAAGAAATGTAAAAATTAATAATTACCAGGAATGGCTCCTGCTATTTGTCTTTTTCTGTTTCATAAATTGTGTGTTTTTATCTGCTTCTAGTCTATACATGATTGAAGATTCATCTATTTTTGGCTATTCATGAATTAATTGTGGGATTTGGGACTTCCTTTCCACTACCATCGTACAAGAATTACCATGGTGCTTATATGTATAATAATGTGCATTTGTCCTTAATGTTGTTTCTCTTAGTATGTGATTTAAATGAGTCTAGATCACAATGAAATATAACTGTAATCAGTGGGATACAATGTATTTACTGTACGTATATGTACACATTTTTGCTCTCATCCACTTTAGTTATATATCTAATGAAATAATTTATATTGTTTCCACTCACCTCACATGAAAAGGTGGACTTTATGGGACTTCTTAAAGATAGCCGTCGGCTGCATGCTTTGTGTCCTGGCCGCTGGTCCCTCCCATTTGGCCTACAATTTGGTAGTGCGCATGTCATTGATATAACAGGCTGCGTGGTGGAACCACTGCACCAAAGCCCAAGGAAGACCTGTCGGGACGTGACTAGGAGCCTCACCCAATCTGACCTCGGATACGCAGCAGCTTTTGACATCAAGATCCGAGGAGAGAAAAGGAAGGTGATCCAGATGCTACTTCCGGTATGACCTTGGGTGAATGGCAGATGACCCCTAGGAACGGGTAGCTGTGAATGTCCAACAGATTCAGACAGACAGAGAAGATGACAGGAACCGCAGGTGCAGACAGGACAGACTGACGAAGGGACGAGCTCAGGCAAGTACAGTAGGCTTGGCTGCTGTTGAGGTGTGCACAGGCGGGTGCAACTGGTTCAGATGCCGTTGAGGTGAGCACTGGCGGGTGCAACCGGTTTGGCTGCAGTTGAAGTGAGCACTGATGGGTGCAACTGGCACAGCTGCTGTTGAGGTGAGCACTGGCGGTTGCAGCAGACTAAATGCAAATACTGGGATCTGAGAACTGACAAGAGTGTTAGGAGCAAACTCACAACATTGCACAGGCACCTCAATGTTGGAGGAGGTGATTTAAATAGTAAGTGACTTCCAGCTATTGGCTACGGACACTTTAGAGGAATGCGCATGCCCCCGTTAAGACTGAGGAAGTGTGCGTACGCACGACCTAAGCACAGTGCCTGGAGACCTGCTAAGAGTGCATGCACTCCAGGCAGCAGCAGCAGACCCGGAAGGAGCAGGATGGGAGCCTCGGCGGTGAGTAAACTGGTGTCTCTGCACAGAGAGAGGGACTGCAGGCAGAGATGCGGGAGCTACAATTGATGTCATCGGAATATTGTTCTGGACATGTGCGTGTCCAAAGAGGACAATCAGATGACGGGTACTTCCGGCATGGGTCGACTACCACACGCGATAGCACACTGGAGACCAATTAACCCACATATAACTAGCAGACATGACATGCCAGATGCAGACCCCTTCGAGAAAGGGAATGCGAAACGCACGTTGAGGAATACTTAACCGCACTAGCACCTTAATATGGGTAAGTTTCTTTTAGTGGGACATCTCTTTATTCAATGAACTTTTGGGCTGAATCTCTATGAGTTACCTATTTATACTTCTTATGCAGGGATATTAACACTAGTAAGACACACATGCACTTTATACTTCTTTCTACTTTTCTTTAGGTGTTCTCCCATATTATGCAACAATAGGGACCCATAAGTGTTAGACCTATTACATTAGCTTTATATTGCTATAATGAACTTCTGATTGATTTATATTTTTATACTTATGAAGTCAGCACTCTATTTTTTCCCAGTTTGTACTATATGATATCAGATTTCTTCCTATACATTCCATCAAACATGATTAGATAGGATATTATGATATTTACATTGTGAAATGACTTTCAATCTACCTTTATAGTGTCTCTGGAATTTCTGTCATTTGACAGCGTGGGAACTGTGGCTGTGTGACCAGCGGTAATGATTTCCCCGCCGATCAGAAACAGTGTTTGCCGCGCTGTCATGCACTTGGCAAACATTGGATTGTCGGGTCCCCCATTCAAGTGAACCCGAACTTTTTTTTAACTGTTTGGCCGAACCCGCCAGACCCAATGTCCTGAGGTCCGCCCATCTGTAGTAGTGTTTCTATTTTGTAGATGACACGACACAATATAGTATAGTGCAGTCTATGGCAGATGTTCATAAGTTACAAGCTGAGTTGGGCAAACTGAGTGTTTGGGCATCCACTTGGAAGATACGGTTCATTGGTGATTAATGAAAAGTTACGCACTTGGGCACTAAAATGTTATAGAGTAAAACATACCTGGCTAGTGCCTGATACATGCTGCCTACAGATTAGACAGCATGTATTGATACCAAACCCCCTTTTTCTTTCCTGGGAATAAAAAATAAGGTTCCTATTGAATGTTGACTAAAAGTTAGCAGAGATGTTAAGAACTATTAAACATTGACGTAAAAAGTATATTGTAAAATTGGATATATTTTTTTATTATGTAAAATAATATTTGTTTTCTGAAACCGAATACCTCTTGAAAGAGAGTCAAGCTAGGAGCCCATACAATAAGTTGTGTTTTTTTTCATTCTCACCATGATCTAACCACACTATAGAAAAAAAAGGCATTTTGTGGCATCTATTGAAATCATTGCTCACCAAGAGCTCTGCTAGACACTGCTTCTGGGAATAGACATGTCTTTTAAGGTCAAATTGTTCTAATATATCACATACGGTAAATAGGGATTGAGCAGAAAATGCATTTAAATTATTTCCCTTTTATATCAAAAACAAAAAATCATAGTATAAATCAACAATATAAATTCTGGCTTCAGAAAAGTTAGTTCATATGTACATTTGATGTCTTGTTAGGATACATTGTAAGAATTCCTTTTGTATGTTTCTTTGAAAATCATAAATAGGATTCTCTGTCAACTGCGTTTCTAGGCCAAAGAGTAAAGCAATTGTTTTCTGTAGATTTCTTTTGGTTTTTCATATGGGAAGATCCAGGATCTGCGTTCAACATGACGTGATGATTGTCATTATTTGAGAATTTGGCATTCGTTTGAAATGTAGGGTAGTGAATGTCCATCTTCTGTGTAGCTTGAGAACTCTGGAAATATAATATATCAGTCATTTTCAAGCTTTACACATAATATCCAAATATCTGTTAACATTCAGCCATATCAAACTGATATAGCTATTGACATAAGACTAATAACAAAACCTCAAGAACAACATTTATAGCTGTAGCTTGTTAAACATTTGTTTCAGTATGAAAATGTTATTTATCAAGATGCAGAAGTAGCTTAAATATTGCCAAAACAATCAAGGCAATGGTAAACTATAAAATGACGCCAGATATAAAATCAGCTGCCATAGATCATGCTTCAAAATAATTACCGTATATACTCGAGTATAAGCCGACCCGAGTATAAGCCGACCCCCCTAATTTTGCCACAAAAAACTGGGAAAACTTATTGACTCGAGTATAAGCCTAGGGTGGAAAATGCAGCAGCTACAGGTAAATGTCAAAAGTAAAAATAGATGCTCCATACCGTTCATTATTGCCCCATAGATGCTCCATATACAACTGTGCCATATGGAATGCTCTATACCGTTCATTATGGCCCCATAGATGCTCCACATAAAGCTGTGCTATATACAATGCTCTATACCGTTCATTATGGCCCCATAGATGCTCCATAGAAAGCTGTGCCATAAATATATTGCTCTGCACCGTTGATTATGGCCCCATAGATGCTCCTTATAAAGCTGTGCCACATATATATATATGCTCTGCACCATTGATTATGGCCCCATAGATGCTCCTTATAAAGCTGTGCCCCATATATATTCCTCTGCACCATTGATTATGGCCCCATAGATGCTCCTTATAAAGCTGTGCCCCATATATATATTGTGAGGCAGTGACCGGTGTCATATGCGAGGGTCGCTATGTGTCCCCCAGGATGTGCTTAGAAGCATATTAGATCCGCTGGAGTGCCCTGTGCTCACAGCAGGTTGCCTGTGAGACACAGGGAAGAATAAAAGTAAGTGTGAACTGGGTCAAGTTATTTGTCCTCGTCACCTGAGGAAGGAAACTCAGAAGCCGCAGCCCCACTCACATCCACCAGAGGAAGCTCATAGACAGAGCCAGCCGAAGTACCACTCATGACCACAGGAGGGAGCTCGACCACAGAATTCACAACAGATTCTAGAGAGAAATGTGCTGCCCAGTGTCAGAAGCTTGGTCTCAGTCGCATGGGACTTGCAACAAAGTAAGAACCCAAAACACACAGCTAAAAACACCCAAAAATGGCTAAGAGGAAAGCATTGGACTATTCTGAAGTGGCCTTCTATGAGACCTGACCGAAATCCTACTGAGCATTTTTGGAAAGAGCTGAAATATGCCATCTGGAAAAGGTAACCTTCAAACACGAGACAACTGGAGCAGTTTGCTCTTGAGGAGTGGGCCAAAATACCTGTTGAGGTGCAGAAGTCTCATTGACAGTTACAGGAATCGTTTGATTGCAGTGATTGCCTCAAAAGGTTGTACAACAAAACATTAAGTTAAGGGTACCAACATTTCTGTCAAGGCCTATTTCATGAGTTTTATTTTTTTTTTAATTCTGTGGAAGCATGGTTGCAAAGCAATGTCTGACTTTCATTTGTTAATTTTCATAGATTTGACCATTGTGGGTTTTTCTGTCATTAAACGAGTGGTACCAACAAATTTGATCATGTGTGTATACATCCAACATATGATATCAGGAAAAACTGTATTGCTATGTTTTTACATCTATAAAGTTGTGTGCTTTTTATGTTTTAATCAACTTTTGAGAAGACTTGATTCTCCCCTTTAGGCTAGGGTCACATTGCATTAGGGCAGTCCGTTTAGCGCATAGCGCTATGGACTGCGCCAACGCAATGTCCCAAAAGGGATCGAGTTAGCCGATCCCGCTAGCGCAGATCCTGGATCTGCGCTAGCGAGGAATAGGACCGCGAACGCTGCAAGCGGCGTTCGCTGTCAGTCACTCAAATGACGACACATCGCTAGCGCACGCCCAATGTGGGCGTGCGCTAGCGATGCGTTCGCCATTACAGGCAATGGCGGCGTTAACGGACTACGTTACACCGCGTTATGCCACGGTGTAATGTAGTCCTTTAAATGCGGTCACATAACGCAATGTGACCCTAGCCTTACAGACTTTGATGGATTTCATATACTTTAATTGAGCTTTGGTTTCCATTGTTTTCGATGTTTAGAATAGCTCTGCTGACCGTTATTCTTTCCATCAGAAATACCAGAAAGGTTTATTTAAACTCAAGTGTCAATAAAATCTTCATTACCTTCTCTGTTTCTGGTGTCAGCTCTGTTGGTTTTGAGGTCGGTAGCCTTACTAGGTCCCACCAAAGCAATCCATGAGCTATCGTTTCTCTCTTGGTAGGTCCTAAATTACATTGAATACATTATTAGTTATGTCACCTAAATACAGTGGAATGTAAAAGTTTGGGCACCCCTGGTCAAAATTACTGTTATTGTAAACAGTTAAGCATGTTGAAGATGAAATGATTTCTAAAAGGCCTGAAGTTAATGATGACACATTTCCTTTGTATTTTAGTTAAAAAAAATATTTATATTTATCTTTTACATTTAAAAAATTACAAAAAGTAAAATGGGCCAATGCAAAAGTTTGGGCACCCTGCATGGTTAGTATCTAGAAAAAACACAAAAATTGAGCTTGACTTAAATTTTTCCAAATTCTGCACTTAAACGCATATTCACATTGGCCATAAAACATATAAAACCTACAAGAGAAAAAATGAGCAAAAACCCTGCTGTAAATAAGTAAAAAAGAAAAAAGTGCATCTAAATAATACAGAGTTTTTAGTAATACTGTTTTTGATCAAAAATAGCATAAAAGCCATCCCACCACGACAAGGTAACTCTGATCGGGATGGCCCTACTCTGTCCAATATTACAAACCTTACCATGTGTCAATGTTGACCTCAGTGTGAATAAGGGCAGACAACAGGACTGGGCCAAACCAGTGGACACCAGCTTGGGGGAGCTTTATATACAATCTCCAGCTCAGAAACAGGGAGGCCACACCCCAGCTTGCACAGAATGCAATATTACAAAGAAAAAACACAAAAATTGAGCTTGACTTAAGTTAGTACACATGCAGCAAATAAACGCATGTTCACATTGGCCATAAAACATATAAAACCTTCAAGAGAAAAAATGAGCAAAAGCCCTGCTGTAACTAAGTAAAAAGCAAAAAGTGCCTCTAAATAGTTTTTATATGTTTTATTGCCAATGTGAACATGCGTTTATGTGCTGCATGTGTACCAACTTAGGTCAAGCTCAATTTTTGTGTTTTTTCTTAACTACCAACACGTGAGTGCCGGGGTCTTTTTCTGCTTCACTTCTTTTTCCCCACGTGCACCATCACAAGAACGTAGTGCCGACTGTCCGTGTACTTTATTTGAGAATTAGTATCGACTTATTAGATGCGACTGCGCATGCACCGGTGCCATTTTCAGACAAAATAAAGTACCGTGCATGCGCCCACGCCATTTTAATGGAGACCTAATGTTTTTTCAGTCAAAATAAAGTACCGTGCATGCGTTGGTTCCATTTTGATAGTGATATAATTTTTTTTTGCAGACACAATAAAAATAATATAAATAATATTAAAGTGACCTGTCATTAAAGCAGGAGGCCAATGGAGGGGGTCAGAATAAGAAGAAGAAACTGCTCATAGCCCCACCCCAAAGTCCCACTCCGATGCATGAAGACAAGATTACAGCAAAACTTTAAACACTAATTACACAAGAACCACATTATGGATTTCTTCAGCACAGTGTAATTTGAATCAGTATTACATCATTAATATGATCCTGTCTGTAGCTTACATAGCAAAATCCTGCTGACAGGTTCTCTTTAGCGCCTTATGTCATGATGCAGAAAGCATTTTCAATGGCTTGTTCGGTCTTTAGTGAAAGTAAAGTGTGCTGTATTATGGCATTTTTCTGCATGTAGTGCATTATTTGTCAAGTTAAAGTGTTTTTTCAGCTGTAAAGTTTTCACTCAAAAGAGGCCTGGTCAATGTAAAAGTAATATAGTTAGAGGGAAGCTGTCAGGTCCCCATGCCCTTCAGCACAGCAGCACTCACCTATGTATGAGCAAATTCCCTGCCTAACCAGCTCTGTATAATGTACTTCATTTAAATAAATGCTCTAAAAAACATTTATAATGTCCTACTTTTCTATGCTAATGAGAGCTTTGACTAGTCGATGGGGCGTTAGCTACTTCAGAGGCGCACTGCGCATGACTGGATGTTCAGAAGATGGCTCTCGGTCATGTGAGGCGCACCTCTGCAGCCGTGAAGCGTAACCCAGATTCAGAGACGCATTGACGCTGCCGGAATGAGCCGGTGTGCATGCGCCCCATCAACTAATCAAAGCCCTCATTAGCATAGGGACATTATAAATGCTTTTGGGCTGGTTAGGGAGGGAGTTTAATCACACATAGGTGAATGCTGCTGGGTTGGATGGCATGGGGGACCTGACAGGTTCCCTTTAATGTTACTTATCCACTGTTGCACCTGTACTGCCACCTCGCTTCGGCCTCTTTTCATTAATAAATCAGCTGCAGTGGTGATGGCACGACAATAGCATTTGACCCTGACTGGGCTCAGTGGTCATGTTGAGATAGACCACACAAGACCACTCCTGTCCTTGCCAAGTCCCGTGATTGGCTGCAGTGATCACGTGCATCATCACTGCAGCCATGTCAGTGAGAGACTAAAGTGGAAGACTTTTATACAGACCAAGCTTTTACAGTAAAAAAAAGTTAAAGCTGGGGAACCCCTGAAGAAACCATTAAAGTTTTGTCACCTTACCTGATATATAGCTGACAATAAGTCCACTTATTATTGTGCTGAAGGTGCCCAAGGCTCCATAATACAAATACGACAAAGAGTAGAATTCATCTGCTATGGTTGTCCTATGCAGAAAAAAATGAAAATTTTATGTTAAAGCTTCAGTTATGTAAATATAGCAAGGAGCAATATCACAGCTGATGATAAAGATTGCACAGTTATAATATATAAAAGAAGGGCAAAGTGTGACAATTTGGTGGAGGGTGTGGTTATCGAAGATAAAAGAAAGTGAGCCTGTGTCTTTAAGTTACTGTTTTGGTTTTTTTTAATGAGTAGAGGTTGAAAAAATGCTATTTTTTTTTACCTTTTGTGGGTCAATATTATTACAGCAATTCAAAATGTACGTAGGTTACAATTTTTGTACGATATAAACAAGTTTTTTAAAAAAATGCCTTTGTGTCAACATGTTCTGAAACCCATTCCTCATATACAGTGGTACACAAAGTGTTCATACCCCTTTAAATTTTTCTCTCTGTTTCATTGCAGCCATTTGCTAAATGCAAAAAAGTTCATTTTTTTTTCTCATTAATGTACATTCTGCACCCCATCTCTGGAAGAGGTTTTCATCCAGGATATCTCTGTATTTGGCCGCATTCATTTTTCCTTCAATGACAACCAGTCGTCCTGTCCCTGCAGCTGAAAAGCACCCACATAGCATGATACCACCACCATGTTTCACTGTTGGGAAAGTACTGAACTGATGATGAGCAGTGCCTGGTTTTCTCCACATGTACCGCTTAGAATTATCACCAAAAAGGTCTATCTTTGTCTCATCAGATCAGAGAATCTTATTTCTCATAGTCTGGGAGTCCTTCATATGTTTTTTAGCAAACTCTATGGGGGCTTTCATAAGTCTTGCACTGAGGAGAGGCTTCCGTCAGGTCACTCTGCCTTCAAAGGCCCGACTGGTGGAGGGCTGCAGTGATAGTTGTCTTTGTGGAACTTTCTCCCATCTCCCTACTGCATCTGTGAAGTGCAGCCACAGTGATATTGGGGTTCTTCTTTATCTCTCTTACCAAGGCTATTCTCCAACGATTGTTCAATTTGCCTGGATGGCCAGGTCTAGGAAGACTTCTGGTGGTCCCAAACTTCTTCCATTTAAGGATTATGGAGGCCACTGTGCTCTTAGGAACCTTGAGTACTGCAGAAATTCTGTTGTAACCTTGGCCAGATCTGTGCCCTGCCACAATTCTGTCTCTCAGCTCCTTGGCCAGTTCCTTTGACTTCATGATTCTCATTTGGTCTGACATGTACTGTGAGCTGTGAGGTTTTATATACACAGGTGTGTGCCTTTCCAAATCAAGTCCTTTCAGTTTAATTAAACACGGCTGGACTCCAATGAAAGAGTAGAACCATCTCAAGGAGGATCACAAGGAAACGGACAGCAAGTGTCTTAAATATGAGTGTCTGAGCAAAGGGTCTGAATATTTATGACCATGTGATATTTCAGTTTTTCTTTTTTATTAAATTTGCAAAAATTTCTGTTTTTTTTCAGTCACAATGGGGTGCAATATGGTGTTAATGATGGGGTGTTAATAGGACAGTTGCGATCATTAGCAAAATGAAGCTCCTAGGCAGTGACCTTAAAATAACCTATACCATGGACAGTCATTCAGAAAGATGCTGGATAGCAGTGTGAGCAGCCTCTTCTTACCTCAGTACCAATTGTATTTCCAGTATTACATTGGAAAGATATGGTGAAAGTAGTGTGAGCGGACTCTTCTTATCTCAGCACTCCTGGTATCTTCAGTATGAGATCAGATAAGCCTAGTGTATAGTAGTGTGAGTTATCGCCTTTTACCTCAGCCATCATGGTATCGCCACTGTCATACCAGAAACACAGTGTGAGAGGCCACTTATTACCCCCACACTCCTGGTGTCTCAAGTATTAAATCAGAAAAACATGGTGGACAGCAGTTTTAGCAGCATCTTCATACCTCAGCAATCCTGGTATCTCCAATATTAGATTAGAAAGACCGGGTGGATGGCAGTATAAGCAGACTATTTTTAGCTTCAGAACTCTTGGTATCTTCATTATTATATCAGAAACAAAGGTTGGGCAGCAGTGTGAGCAGCCTCTTCTTATCTCTTCACCTCTGGTATTTCCAGTATTGGATCAGAATGACATGGTGGCCATAAGTGTGAGCAGTCTTATCTTACTTCAGCACTCCTGGTATCTTCAGTAATAGATCACAAAGATATGGTGGGCATCAGTTTGAGCAGCATCTTCATACCTCAGCAACCCTGGTATCTCCAATATTAGATTAGAAAGACCGGGTGGATAGCAGTATAAGCAGACTATTTTTAGCTTCAGAACTCTTGGTATCTCCACTATTATATCAGAAACAAAGGTTGGACAGCAGTGTGAGCTCCTAGCATTCACATGGTATGTTCATTCACCCAGCTCTCCAGCCTGCTCTCCTGCCTTGTCTGTCTATGAAATGCACATAGTACATCACCCAACTTTCCACACAGACTTTCCTCTGCTCCTAGCATTCACATGGTATGTTCATTCACCCAGCTCTCCAGCCTGCTCTCCTGCCTTGTCTGTCTATGAAATGCACATAGTGCATCACCCAACTTTCCACACAGACTTTCCTCTGCTCCTAGCATTCTCATGGTATGCCTTTCAGCTAACCCCAGCTTACCCTGTGTTATTTATGATGTTGTTTACTCAATGCTTGATTGTATGCATCTGGTCCACCCTTAATTCTGACCAAGATGAGCAGAGACCACTACTCTGTGCTTCACACTTGAATGCACTTAGTTGTACATATATTGCATAGTACAAGTCTGCAATGACTTTAGACTGCTGTGTAATTCCTATAAGTGTGTCCTAGAAGTGTGAAGATTAATTTTAGAATTAAAACCAGAATGGGAACTGAAGGTAACTGGACACAGTCACTGTAAACAATGTTTGTTTGTTTTCACTTTCACCCCTATAATTCTTCACTTTCTGCAAACTCCCCTAATCCCTACTCCTAGTAAAGAACTGTTCATCTCTTCAAGCCTCCCCATCCATCTCACCTCCTCCTCAGAACTGTTCCTTAACATACAATCCTCTGTCTCAAAGCACAGACAGCCACCTCATGCTCTCTCCTGCTCCCACATGCTAACACTTTCTCTGCTCCTCCTCACTGCTGGTGATATCTCTCCAAATCCTGGTCCTCCTCACCACATCGCCACAGTCAGTTCTACCTCCCACCCACGCTCCATCACAAATTTCCTTAACCTCTCTAACCTTATACCCATTTGCCCAGCCCCCACTTCCCCAGTTCCACTAACAGGAGCTCTGTGGCACGCTCGCTCTGTCTGCAACAAGCTTTCCTACATCCACGATCTTTTTGTTACTACCAAACTTTCCTTCCTCACCATCACTGAAACCTGGCTCACCCCTTCTGACACAGCCTCTCCTGCTGCACTTTCCTATGGTGGCTTCCACCTTTCTCACACACCCCGCCACAGCAGCAAGCATGATGGAGGAGTTGGTTTTTTCCTGTCAGGTAACTGCTACTTCACTCCAATCCCACTGCCACCCTCTGTTACCCTCCATTCTTTTGAGGTGCACTCTGTGCGCATCTATGCCCCCACCAACCTCCAACTGGCTGTCATTTACGGCCCCCCAGGGCCAGCCACCACCTTCTTTGACCACTTCACCTCGCTACTTCATTTCCTTTCTGCGGACATCCCCACTATCATCATGGGCGACTTCAACATATCCATTGACACTTCCCTCTCAGCAGCCACTAAACTTCTATCTCTCACTTCCTCCTTCGGCCTCACTCAATGGTCTTCTGCAGCCACTCACAAAGATGGTCACACATTGGACCTCAACTTCACCCGCCTCTGCTCCCTATCTAACCTCTCTAACTCACCTCTTCCACTTTCTGACCACAATCTACTCACATTCTCTTCCCTCTCCACTCCTTGTCTACAATCCCCACCCCACAAACTTGCACAGCCTGACCAAAGAACTGAGGCGAGCTTCCAGGGCTGCAGAGCGGAGATAGAAAAGATCTCACTCCAACAAGTACTTTATCGCATTCAAACAGTCCCTCACTACTTACAAGACCACACTCGCCACAGCTAAACAAACCTACTTCTCATCTCTCATATCCTCCCTGTCTCACAACCCTAAACAGTTATTCAACACCTTCAACTCTCTCCTCCGTCTCCCAGCACCTCCTCCCTCACCACTCATCTCAGCTGAAGACTTTGCCTCATTTTTCAAGCAGAAGATTGAGAACATCAGACAGTTTTAGTCGACATCCCCCAGAGCCCTTCCTCTCAACTATCCAGCCCTCCACCTCGAAAACCAACTTCTCCACCATTACAGAAGATTGACTCTCCACTCTACTCTCAAGATCGCATCTCACTACCTGTGCACTTGACCCGATCCCTTCCCACTTCATCCCAAACCTCGTCACAGTCTTCATCCCAACTCTAACCCATCTCTTCAACCTATCACTAACAACTGGTGTTTTCCCCTCAAGCTTTAAACATGGCTTAATCACACCTATCCTCAAAAAGCCCTCTCTTGACCCATCTTCTGTATCTAGCTATCGCCCTATATCACTTCTCCCCTATGCCTCAAAACTACTGGAACAACACGTCCATCTTGAACTGTCCTCCCATCTCTCTTCCTGCTTCCTTTTCGACTGCTTACAATCAGGCTTCCGGTCACACCACTCCACTGAAACTGCCCTAACTAAGGTCACCAATAACCTATTAACTGCCAAGAGCAAGCGACACTACTCTATCCTCCTCCTCCTGGACCTGTACTCTGCCTTTGATACAGTGGACCATTCCCTATTACTACAGACCCTCTCATCCCTTGGCATCACAGACTTGGCCTGATCCTGCATCTCGTCATACCTAACTGACCGAACATTCAGCATCTCCCATTCACACACCAGCTCCTCACCTCGCCCCCTATCTGTCGGAGTCCCGCAAGGTTCAGTTCTAGGGCCCCTGCTCTTCTCCATTTACACTTTTGGCCTGGGACAGTTCATAGAATCTCACAGTTTTCAGTATCATCTCTATGCTGATGACACACAGATCTACATCTCTGGACCAGATATCACAACCCTACTAACCAGAATCCCTCAATGTCTATCCGCTATTTCATCCTTCTTCTCCGCTAGATTTCTAAAACTTAACATGGACAAAACAGAATTCATTGTCTTTCCCCCATCTCACGCGACCCCCCCAACGAACCTATCCATTACAGTAAACGGCTGCCCACTCTCCCCAGTCCCACAAGCTCGCTGTCTCAGGGTAATCCTTGACACTGATCTCTCCTTCAAACCGCATATCCAAGCCCTTTCCACTTCCTGCCGCCTTCAACTCAAAAATATTTCACGGATCCGTACATTCCTAAACCAAGAATCTGCAAAAACCCTAGTTCATGCCCTCATCATCTCCCACCTCGACTACTGTAACCTCCTGCTCTGTGGCCTCCCCTCTAACACTCTCGCACCCCTCCAATCTATTTTAAACTCTGCTGCCCAACTAATCCACTTGTCCCCCCGCTATTCCCCGGCCCCTCCCCTCTGTCAATCCCTTCACTGGCTCCCCATTGCCCAGAGACTCCAGTACAAAAGCATTACATACAAAGCCATCCACAACCTGTCTTCTCCATACATCTGTGACCTCGTCTCCCGGTACTTTCCTGCACGCAACCTCCGATCCTCACAAGATCTCCTTCTCTACTCCCCTCTTATCTCCTCTTCCCACAATCGCATACAAGATTTCTCGCGCACATAACCCCTACTCTGGAACTCTCTACCACAACATATCAGACTCTCACCTACCATCGAAACCTTCAAAAAGAACCTGAAGACCCACCTCTTCTGGCAAGCCTACAACCTGCAGTAACCACCGATCGAACAAACCACTGCACGACCAGCTCTATCCTCACCTACTGTATCCTCACCCATCCCTTGTAGATTGTGAGCCCTCGCGGGCAGGGTCCTCTCTTCTCCTGTACCAGTTGTGACTTGTATTGTTCAAGATTATTGTACCTGTTTTTATTATGTATACCCCTCCTCACATGTAAAGCGCCATGGAATAAATGGTGCTATAATAATAATAATAATAATAATAATAACTGTATAAAAACTTTTTTTTTTGTGGAATGAGTTGTGATCTTGAATGACACTTTTCATTTTACCATTTTAATAATAATAATAAAAACTGGGATGAAAGGATACAAACCTAAAAGTCTGACATATTTTGTTTTGCAGTGTTCATTCTCTTTTAAAAATTACCAGGAAACATAATTCTCCAAGTCAGTACGATTACCTGTCTATACCAATATTCCATGGATTTTTGGTTTGTGCCACAGTTTTCTGAGGTCCATAAAGTTTTTGTTTTACCCTTGTTGGATATGCAAGATGGCTCAGTTTTTGTGTGGCGTGCTAACATTTTTATTGATACCAATTTGCGGTATATATGTTATTTTTTATGGCTTTTTATTGCTTTTTTTATGCGGTAGTGTTGACAAAAAAGAAATTGCAATTTTGGTGTTTTTTTTTCTCATTACAGCTTTTACCGTTTTATAAAGGTCTGATTAGCAAGGAAGCAACAGATGTAACACACGCCATTCCATGGCTATATGCTTCTTCTATGGAGTCACATAGTTTTTTGAATGGGAGTTGATCTTCAGAATCAGGGAGCGGCCACTAAACATTAAATAAAGCTGTGTAGTTACAGTCTGGTAGCAGCTTATTTGTGGGGGTGCCGTGTATCAGCCCCCCCACCAATTTAATATTGATAATCTACAATATCATAGTAATGGAATATCCCTTTAACCCATTACTTGCCAAATTAGTAATTTTCATTATTTATTTTTTTTATGACAGATTTTTAATGATTTGGGTCCTAATGAATCAGAAACATAATTTGCAAAATTTTTTCAAGTACAGATTTTTCAGAAAAGGGCATCCCATTATTCAATTAAAAATGACAATTACATGATTTCCTATTTTGAAAACATTCATTTTACAAACACAACACAAAAAATTGGACCTAATTTTAAAAATTATAAAATCTTAGTTGCTAGAAGCTAAAGATTAGGCGTCCCAAAAAAAAAGACATTGGTAGATAATGGGTTAAGTTTGCAATTATACTGTTAGTACACCTCTCACCTTGGTAGAGGAGCTGTAATGTTTCTTGATGTTGGTGACCCATATATGATACCTTGACTGGAGTTATAAATGGGACAATGTTCTGCATAAGTGGGCAGTACTCCCATAACTTCTGGAGATGGTGGATAAATAGTGCCACCAACCGCTACCCAACAAGATAGAATAAGGCCAACAACAAGGCCTGAGAACACTCCCTGAACAGAGGAAATAAGTGCAAACATCAGTTAAAAGAAATCCAATAAAAAGAATGCTTATATGCATGAATCAAAAATTCAATTATACTGTTATATTGGTATTGTAAATAATTGTTAGTAAAATCCAACACAGACTTGATTTCTGTTGTTAAAATTTCCTTTTCTAGTTAAAAAAAAATATGTGTTTTCATAGAAAGAAGAACATATGGTCATATTTTTAAAAAATATGATCTATCAGTGGAAAAATGTGACATTAATAAATCATGTTAAGATATATTTTTGAATTCTGTAGTACTGTTTTTGTTATTTCAAATTATTTCTGTTCATTTGCACTTAGATATGCGGTGTATTATAGCTATGCGCTCACTATACAATATGGTAAAATAATAGATAGTATTTTTCGGACTATAAGGCGCACCCCAAATTTGGGGTAAAAATTGCAGAAAAAAGATTTTTTATAAGATGGGGGTCCGTCTTATTGTCCGAATTTAAGATATCTTACCTGAGGGCAGGCAGTGGCAGAGCAGGGTCACAGGAGGCATGGTGTCAGCAGAGGTGCGATGGGCGGTACGGCGTGCACCTGAGCAGGGTCCCTTCCTGCTTAAGTGGACGATGCCATGGCCTGGTGTCCATGGGGGGGTTTCGGCAGTGCTGTGGCGGCAGCAGATCTGCAGTCACTTCCTCAGGTGAGGTGACGCCACGGCCCGGTATCCAAGGTGAGCAGCAGAGCTGTGTTAATCAACAGTTTCTCGGTGGCGGCGGCCATCTTCCTGAGGCCGCGCATGCGCAGATTGAGTACTCCGCTTCCCAGGGCTTCAGGAAAATGGCCGCGGGAGGCCGCCCGTGCGCAGATGGAGATGGCGGCGGCCATTTTCCTGAAGCCGAGATCTCAATCTGCGAACTCGGCTTCAGGAAAATGGCCGCCGCGATCTCAACCTGCACACGTGCGGCCTCCCGTGGCCATTTTCCTGAAGCCCCAGGAAGCAGAAAACTCAATCTGCGCAGGCGCGGCCTCAGGAAGATGGCCGTCACCGAGTAAGCCGGGACTGACCCAGCTCTGCTGCTCGCCTTGGATACTGGGCCATAGCGTCACCTCACCTGTGGAAGGGACCCTGCTCACGCCATACCGCTCACCGTTCCTCATCATTAAGCCTGCATTCCAACTATAAGACGCACCCCCCATTTTCCTCACAATTTTTTTTGGGGAAAAGTGCGTCTTATAGTCAGAAAAATACGGTATATACAGTACAGACCAAAAGTTTGGACACACCTTCTCATTTAAAGATTTTCTGTATTTTCATGACTATGAAAATTGTAAATTCACACTGAAGGCATCAAAACTATGAATTAACACATGTGGAATTATATACTTAACGAAAAAGTGTGAAACAAATGAAAATATGTCTTATATTCTAGGTTCTTCAAAGTAGCCACCTTTTGCTTTGATGACTGCTTTGCACACTCTTGGCATTCTCTTGATGAGCTTCAAGAGGTAGTCACCGGGAATGGTTTTCACTTAACAGGTGTGGCCTGTCAAGCTTGTCACCGGAAATGGTCTTTCAACAATCTTGAAGGAGTTCCCAGAGATGCTTAGCACTTGTTGGCTCTTTTGCCTTCACTCTGCAGTCCAGCTCACCCCAAACCATCTCAATTGGATTTAGGTCTGGTGATTGTGGAGGTCAGGTCATCTGGCATAGCACCCCATCACTCTCCTTCTTGGTCAAATAGCCCTTACACAGCCTGATGGTGTGTTTGGGGTCATTGCCTGTTGAAAAATAAATGATAGTCCAACTAAACGCAAACCAGATGGAATAGCATGCCGCTGCAAGATGCTGTGGTATCTATGCTGGTTCAGTATGCCTTCAATTTTGAATAAATCCTCAACAGTGTCACCAGCAAAGCACCCCACACCATCACACCTTCTCCTCCAAGCTTCACAGTGGGAACCAGGCATATAGAGTCCATCCTTTCACCTTTTCTGCGTCGCGCAAAGACACGGTGGTTGGAACTAAAGATCTCAAATTTGGACTCATCAGACCAAAGCACAGATTTCCACTGGTCTAATGTCCATTGCTTGTGTTCTTTAGCCCAAATAAGTCTTTTATGCTTGTTGCCTGTCCTTAGCAGTGGTTTCCTAGCAGCTGTTTTACCATGAACGCCTGCTGCACAAAGTCTCCTCTTAACAGTTGTTGTAGAGATGTGTCTGCTGCTAGAACTCTGTGTGACATTGACCTGGTCTCTAATCTGAGCTGCTGTTAATCTGCGATTTCTGAGGCTGGAGACTCGGATAAACTTATCCTCAGAAGCAGGGGTGAATCTTGGTCTTCCTTTCCTGGGGCAGTCCTCATGTGAGCCAGTTTCTTTGTAGCGCTTGATGGTTTTTGCCACTGCACTTGGAGACACTTTCAAAGTTTTCCCATTTTTTGGACTGACTGACTTTCATTTCTTAAAGTAATGATGGACACTCCTTTTTCTTTGCTTAGCTGCTTTTTTCTTGCCATAATACAAATTCTAACATTCTATTCAGTAGGACTATCAGCTGTGTATCCACCAGACTTCTGCACAACACAACTGATGGTCCCAACCCCATTTATAAGGCAAAAAATCCCACTTATTAAACCTGACAGGACACACCTGTGAAGTGAAAACCATTTCCGGTGACTACCTCTTGAAGCTCATCAAGAGAATGCCAAGAGTGTGCAAAACAGTCATCAAAGCAAAAGGTGGCTACTTTGAATAAACTAGAATATAAGACATATTTTCAGTTGTTTCACACTTTTTTGTTAAGTATATAATTCCACATGTGTTAATTCAAAGTTTTGATGCCTTCAGTGTGAATTTACAATTTTCATAGTAATGAAAATACAGAAAAATCTTTAAATGAGAAGATGTGTCCAAACTTTTGGTCTGTACTGTAGATTGTAAATATTGAATAACTGAATCCTAGAATCTTTTGTTCTGTCTTGAAAGGAGTTAATATTGATATTCTTGCTTATATAGCGCCATCATATTCCACAGCACTTAACAGACATTGCCATCACAATCTACATTCCCTATCAGTATGTCTTTGGAGTGTGACAGAACCATCCAGAGGAAACCCAACAAACATTGGGAGAACATACAAACTCCCGACTTTAAACTTAGTTGAAATCAAACTACTGGACACTGGCGCTGACCACTAGAGAACAGGAAAGGGTATACAGCTGCTGCTGGTGAATAACAGGTACTGTGTCTGACCCCATTAGTGCATTAAACCGAAAGGAATGTATAAATAATATTCACCGCGCTACTGTTTGTTAGTTAGTTAGTTACCAATTAGTCTAAAAGGAAAAAATTAGTAGTAAGGTGTACTTACTTTTGTGGTGGAGAAGGTTAACAGTTTCTCTTGGTGACGTGAGGGGATGTAATGTCCAAAAAGTGGAAACTGGTAGAATGATGCGGCCCTGACGAAGAGGGGAGTTACCCCTTGAAACGCATAGGAAAGTGTCCAACCCACGGACCCATCCTTCCTTTATAGTGACATCACGTCAGCCCCGCCCCTCATCCTCGCCGCGTCCTCAGCATTTGCTTCCGGCCGGGGCACGCTAGGTGCAGGCATCTCGTGCTCTCCCCTATTCCCCGTTGAGGAACCGCAAGTAGCAGAGACACACTCCTGACTAAACAACGCCAGGCAACCTGCTGCACCACCAGCGCTAATACCCAAGTAAGTGGTTCTCAGACATTTGACAATACGGGACGCCAGTACAGGATCCCTTGACGATATTATCCTCATACTATCCAGCAGCTCTACCAAGTCAGCTCCATTAGACACCTGGCTTAATACAGCCAATTATTTAATAATGGATTAGGAACACTAACATAGCCAACGTCAGATTAACTGCTTACTTCAGCAGATATATCAATCAGTAAGTACCATTAATTCATAGGTATTTTTTCCTGCAATGCACTGCGGTTCCAAATATACTACCAGTGCATCAAATCATTGATTTGTAGCCAGCCATATTATCACACCACCAGTTCTCCCAAACAGACAAGGTCCTCAACATCCCTTGCCTGTCGTCGGAATAGGTAATAAGCAAATATACTAAACAAACATGTTTTTTATTATTATTATTATTATAATCTACCACTTTTTGGACATTACATCCCCTCACATCACCAAGAGATACTGTTAACCTTCTCCACCACAAAAGTAAGTACACCTTACTACTTTTTTTTTTCCTTTTAGACCATTTGGTACAACAGTAGCGCGGTGAATATTATTTATATATTCCTTTTAGTTTAAATCAAGAAGCTCATTATACTAGGCCATGATGCACAGTCTCATTCGAGTCAATAGTAAATCGTACATCTTTCAACGTTTCTACATATGCTCACTATGTCTATGAACAAGGTCCAGGAAAAACCAGAACATTGGTCACACTTTGCTTTGATTTCACAAATATAGCAACATCATGTTTGCCTTATTGGAGTGCTGTCTTTAAAAAAGTGAACAAGATACCTTATGCTCCACTACCCCATGACCAACTTCTGATCACTCTCAATAGGACCTGCTGCAGATAGATAACTTGTAGGACTATTACTAGTTATACTGAGAAACACACATGACACCACACTTTATCTTAACTACAAGTAGTCTTAAGGTACCGTCTCACAGTGGCACTTTGGTCGCTACGACGGCACGATCCGTGACGCTCCAGCGTCGCTCCATTATCGCTCCAGCGTCGTAGACTGCGGTCACACTTCGCAATGCACGGCGCTGGAGCGATAATTTCATGATGTATTTGCGATGTAGAATCAGCAGAGGAGGTGGAGAATATCGTGCACACCTTTGTTACACGATGCGATCATGCCGCCACAGCGGGACACTTGACGACGAAAGCAAGTTTCAAACGATCTGCTACGACGTACGATTCTCAGCGGGGTCCCTGATCACAGTAGCGTGTCAGACACAGCGAGATCGTAAGAATATCGCTGGAACGTCACAGATCGTGCCGTCGTAGCGACCAAAGTGCCACTGTGAGACGGTACCCTTACAAGGGCACTATTTGCCAAATATCCTACTGACACTGTGAATAAATACTTACAGATGGGAAAATCAATTAGTGTACTTGATAGATGAGGTAGGTAGGAGGATCATAAGGTGCCTGGGTTGGTATTAATGATTTTCTTTAATAAGTTGTCTCTTGTTCTCAACCAGGACATATCACACCCCTGCCTGCAATGTTCCTGCTTGATTGAGTGAGGTGAGCCCTTGATTGGCAATTCAGACAAGTGGCATTGTTGAGCCACTGGTCCAAACTGTGCACCCCCCAATGTTGCTTATGCAGCAGCATTGCAGGAGCGCAGGGGCACTGAAGCTAGCTGGTATCAAGAGCAGACAGTGCATTTAAGTGAAACTGGACAGCTTCAGAGCAGTGCTTCGAATTACTATTGGAACAAGCTTGCATAAGTTAAAGAGAACCGATAGCAGGATTGTGCACGGTAACCTTCAGACAGTGTCCGGTCGGTGCCGTTGTATTGATTACAATCATACAGTGTCTTGCTAAAATATTCGGCCCCCTTCAAATTTTCAACCTTTTCCCTCATATCAAGTGTGAGGCAGTGACCCCTGTTACAGCTAGGGGGCGCTGTATGTGCTCTACAGAATGTGCATGGAAGCCTAGTGAGGTCAAGAGGGCGTACTGCAGACACAGGTGTGGCTGTAATTAGAATAGTGAAGCAGTGACTAATTAAAAGCCCTGTAGTAGAGGGGGAGGTGTGTCAGTGTTGGTTTGGAAGCAGACAGGGAAGTTGTCTGCAGAGCTCTTTGTGTGTGGGGCAACACAGGGGCAAAAGGAACTGACACCCTGCGTCCCGGGCTGTCTTGTGTTGCCCGGCTGCAAACAGGAGGATGGCGTGAGGTGCACAGCATGAATAAAGAGACTTGGTATCGGTGGGCGGTCGCCCCAGGGAAACTGGACAAAGGGAAGTCTGGCCTGTGTAGGGACTGCAAAGGTAAATCTGGTTACTGTGTATTTCTGATGGACTGTGTGAAGAAGCCGTGTACTGTATATTTTCCTTTGGCCTGGATGAAGCCATTTAATGTGTATTGCTAAATGACTGTGTGAAGTAACACAATAAAGGAACGTTTTGTTTGAACTTGCTTGGGTCACTGCCGTTTCACTGCTTTTGGTCCTACCGCTGCATCACACATGCTTCAAACATAAAGATACCAAATGTAGATTTTTGGTGAAGAATCAACAACAAGTGGAACACAGCTGTGAAGTTGAATGAAATTTATTGGTTACTAGCTGAAGAGCCCGGCGTTGCCTGGGCATAGTAAATATCTGTGGTTAGTTATAGCACCTCACTTCTCTTATTTTCCCATCACGCCTCTCATTTTCCCAATCACATCTTTCATTTTCCCCCTCACATCTCTCATTTTCTCCCTCACACCTCTCATTTTCTCCCTCACCCCTCTCATTCCCCCCTAACACTTCTCATTTTGATCTCACATCTGTCATTTTCCGATCACTCCACTATTTTCCCTCACTCCTCTCATTTTGCACTCACACCTTTTCATTTTCACCTCACACCTCTCATTTTCACCTCAGTATATACATGTTTGTCATCTCCCTTATATATAGTATACACCTGTATGTCATCTCCTATATATAGTATATACCTGTATGTAATCTCACCTGTATATAGTATATACCTGCTGTGTGTCATCTCCCCTGTATATAGTATATACCTGTATGTCATCATCTCCTATATATTGTATATACCTGTATGTCATCTCCTTCTATATATAGTATATACCTGCACGTCATCTTTTATATATACCGTATTTTTCTGACCATAAGATGCACTTTTTTTCCTCCAAATTTGGGAGGAAAGTGTGGGTGCGTCTTATGGTAGGGATGTAGCATGTGGGGAGGGGGGCAGCAGTGAGTGGTATCGCACTGTTATTCCACTTCAGGATGTCCCCACTGCCAGGAATCAGTGCTGGGGAAACCATGTGGTCCCGATGATTAAGTGCAGTGAATATTCATTAGCTACTCCCCGCCCACCTATCAGCTGAGCAGTCAGCCAGGAGAGGCAAATGAATACTGCACTTAAGCAGGGACACACATGGCTTCCCCAGCGCTGATTCCTGCAGCAGCTGGGGATCGTGTGTCTGGGGGAGAGGAGGCAGCAGCAGCAGGATCCGGGGGAGAGGAGATCGCTGTACCTTCCTGGGCTGGAGCTGAGTGCTGTGCAGTGTGCACAAGGAGGACCTGTGATGATGTCAGAAGTGGGCGGGCTGGAGCATCACATGGCAGCACAGAGCCCTCCCTCTTCTTGACATCATCACAGGTCCTTCAGACTCCAACACTAGAATCTTCTGGCTTCCATTACCTGTGCTGTGGAAAGGCAGCAAGAGGGAGGGCTCTGTGTGCAGTCATGGGATGCTTTTACCTCACCACAGTGTGGCTGGCTGCCGCAATTAAGAGGTTAGTCTTTCCAAAACACAATAAAGCACTCTGCCACTTCTTTAGTGAACTATAACTCCCAGCATGTCATAGGACCTACAGGACATGCTGGGAGTTATAGTTCTCCCATTGGATTTTAAAGCAGCACTCCAGTGTTATTTTACAGTGCTGGAGTGGTGCTTTAAATATAAGCCCTGTGCCACCATTCTTATACTCACCCTCCAGCATCTTCATATAGTACTGTACAGACACCACACTGGTCCCGCAGCATCCAACATAATAACATACTATTATATGTGGTGTTATTATATATAATAGTATGTTTTTAAATATTTTACCACATTTTTTTGCTTCAAATATTTTTTTCCCTATTTTCCACCTCTAAAACCTGGGTGCGCCTTATAGTCCGGTGCGTCTTATAGTCCAAAAAATACGGTAACATATACCTGTATGTCATCTCCTCCTGTATATAGTATATACCTGTGTGTCATCTCTCCTGTATATAGTATATATCTGTGTGTCATCTCCCCTGTATATAGTATATACCTGTGTGTCATCTCTCCTGTATATAGTATATATCTGTGTGTCATCTCCCCTGTATATAGTATATACCTGTGTGTCATCTCCTCCTGTATTAGACCTCATTCACACGTTATTTGCTCAGTATTTTTACCTCAGTATTTGTAAGCTAAATTGGCAGCCTGATAAATCCCCAGCCAACAGGAAGCCCTCCCCCTGGCTGTATATATTAGCTCACACATACACATAATAGACAGGTCATGTGACTGACAGCTGCCATATTTCCTATATGGTACATTTGTTGCTCTTGTAGTTTGTCTGCTTATTAATCAGATTTTTATTTTTGAAGGATAATACCAGACTTGTGTGTGTTTTAGGGCGAGTTTCGTTTGTCAAGTTGTGTGTGTTGAGTTGCGTGTGGCGACATGCATGTAGCGACTTTTGTGAGATGAGTTTTGTGTGGGGACATGCGTGTAGCAACTTTTTGTGTGTCAAGTTGCATGTGACAGGTTAGTGTAGCAAGTTGTGTGCAGCAAGTTTTGTGCATGCCAAGTTTTGCGTGTGGCGAGTTTTATGTGTGGTGCCTTTTGAGTATGTGCAAGTTTTGTGTGAGGCAACTTTTGCATGTGTTGCAACTTTTGTGCATGTGGCAATTTTTCCGCGTGTCCAAGTTTTGCGTGTGGCGAGTTTTCCATGAGGTGAGTTTTGCACTTGTGGCGAGTTTTGCGTGAGCCTAGTTTTTGCATGTGGCGACTATAACGCTACACGGGGGTGAGATGACGAGACGTAGTGAACCCAATAGTGGACCCTCTGGGTCACGGTCCCAGAGCCCCCAGGGCGAGCAAACCTGATAGATGCACCCCCTATACAGGGAGTGTTAGGAGCAGGCCCAAGGAGGATGGAACCGCAACTGCCGGAGCCAAAGGGACGACTGGGTGAAGCAGCGGAGCAGGAACGCAGAGGAAGACGAGGCGGAGAGCTGAAAAGGAAAAACACTAATGTTAGAATATGGCAGAACCAGGAACCAGCAGGAACAGGGAACAGAGGAAAACCGGAGGAACAGAACCCAGAAAGGTATCCTTAGGATGGGCCCAAATACGACGCTGGCGCTAGCAGGAACGCTACAGCGAAGATACACAGGCGCTTACCTGTGGAAGCGCCGAACAGAAATACCCGGTGGGCGCCGCCATATTGGAGGCGGAGCCACCGGGTCACAACCTCCCAGCAGGCAGAGCGGCGGAAGAGGCCCTACGGCGCATGCGCGGACCGCAGATGCGCCGAGAAGACGAGAAGCCGAGCCGACCAGAAGGAGGAGGGACGTTGGGAGCGCGCTGGCCGGACAGGTAAGTATCGGCGATCGTGACAGTACCCCCTTTCTTACTCCCCCTTCTTTTAGAGCTGGAAAGAAACCTCTTCAAAATATGGGGTGCATTGATGTTCTCTCGAGGTTCCCAAGATCTCTCTTCAGGACCAAATCCCTTCCAGTCAATAAGAAATAGCGTTCGGCCTTTAACTGTTTTTTGAGCTAAAATATCCCTCACCTCGAACTGATCGTCGGAAGAGGAAAAGGATGGAACAAAAGATGACGAAGAGTGAAAACGATTAAATACAGCAGGTTTAAGAAGCGAGACATGAAAGGCATTAGGCACACGCAAAGAAGCCGGTAATTTTAACTTATATGCCACCTCATTGATTCGGCTAGAAATTTCGAAAGGACCAATGTAGCGAGGACCTAATTTATGAGAAGGGATCTTTAGCCTAATGTACCGAGAAGAGAGCCAAACCTTATCCCCCGGTAGATATGGAGGAGCATCTAGTCGTCTTTTATCTGCAAACCTTTTCATACGATCAGTAGCCTTTAGAAGTGACTCCTTAGTCTCTAGCCAAATCTTGGAGAACTCCAGGGACAGAGAATCAGCCGCCGGTACGCCTGAAGTGCTGGAAATGGGAAAAGGAATGCCAGGGTGTTGCCCAAAGACCACAAAGAAAGGAGATTTAGAAGAAGATTCATTAGGATGATTGTTGTAGGCAAATTCCGCCCATGGAAGCAAGGAAACCCAATTGTTATGATGAGCATTGGAGAAATGTCGTAGATAGGATGTGAGAATTTGATTGACGCGCTCCACTTGGCCATTAGACTGAGGATGATAAGCGGAGGAGAAATCCAGAGTTACCTTCATTAAGCCACACAGAGCTCTCCAGAATCGAGCCGTGAACTGGACTCCTTGATCCGAAACAATATGAAGAGGGAAGCCGTGAAGTCGGAAGATATGGCGGATGAAGATCTTCGCCAGTTCGGGAGCAGATGGCAAACCAGATAAGGGTATGAAGTGAGCCATTTTGGAAAATCGATCGACAACCACCAGGATAACGGAGCAATTAAAGGAGCGAGGGAGATCCGTGATAAAGTCCATGGCGATATGACTCCAAGGAGTAGAAGGTACTGGTAGCGGATGTAAGAGTCCGGAAGGTAATTGCCGGGGAACCTTGTTTTTAGCACAAGAAGGACACAAAGCGATGAAATCTCGGACATCTTGACGAAGAGACGGCCACCAATAGTGGCGAGCAATAAGAGAAAGGGTCTTCTTAACTCCAGCATGTCCAGCAAGTTTGGAAGAATGACCCCAGAGTAGAACTCTCTTTTTGTCCTCGCTTGCCACGAAGGTCTTCCCAGGAGGTAAAGAGATTACTTCTAAAGGAGTAACGGAAATGATCCTAGCAGGGTCAATAATATGTGCAGGAGTCTCCACTTCATCCAACGGCTGAAAGGACCGTGAGAGAGCATCAGATCTGACATTCTTGTCACCAGGACGAAAATGGAGTTCGAAATCAAAAAAAGGCCAAAAAACAGGGACCATCTAGCTTGTCGAGGATTAAGTCTTTGAGCCGACTGCACATAGGCTAGATTCTTATGGTCCGTAAATATAGTGAAGGGGTGGACAGCCCCCTCAAGGAGATAACGCCACTCTTCTAAGGCCAACTTAATGGCTAACAGTTCCTTGTCTCCGATGGAGTAGTTTCGTTCCGAAGACAAAAATGACTTGGAGAAGAAACCACATGTGACGGTACGTCCAGAGGCTGCCTTTTGTAAGAGGACTGCTCCAACTCCCAAGGAAGATGAATCCACTTCAAGAACAAAGGGTCTGTTGACATCAGGACGATGAAGCACCGGAGCTTCAGCAAATCTCTGTTTCAAAGTAAGAAATGCATTTTGCGACTCTGCTGACCAGTTGTTGGAATCAACTCCTTTGCGAGTAAGAGCCGAGATGGGCTTGGTCAATGAAGAAAAATGTGGGATGAATTGCCTATAGTAATTGGCGAAGCCAAGGAAACGTTGAATGGCTTTAACTCCTACTGGTCGTGGCCAATCCAGAACCGCAGACACTTTGGCTGGATCCATTTTCAGACCGGCATCGGAAACGATATATCCCAGGAAAGGTACACTTGATTGTTCGAAGACACATTTTTCAATCTTGGCAAAAAGATGATTCTCACGGAGACGTTGTAAAACCAGACGGACGTCACGTCGATGAGTGGTGAGATTCGGAGAGAAGATGAGAATGTCGTCTAAATAAACCACGACACTAACATACAGACAATCTCTGAAGATGTCATTTACGAATTCTTGGAATACAGCAGGGGCGTTACAGAGTCCAAAGGGCATAACCAAGTACTCATAATGGCCGTCTCGAGTGTTAAACGCGGTCTTCCATTCGTCTCCTGCACGAATTCGTACCAGATTGTATGCACCACGGAGATCCAGCTTAGTGAACACTCGTGCTCCTCTTAAACGGTCAAAGAGCTCAGAGATTAATGGCAATGGATATTTGTTTTTTACCGTTATGTTGTTCAAACCTCTATAATCAATACATGGACGAAGAGAGCCGTCTTTTTTCTTGACGAAAAAGAAACCGGCTCCAGCTGGCGAAGAGGATTTTCGAATGAAACCTTTGGCAAGGTTCTCCTGAACGTACTCCGACATGGCTTGAGTCTCTGCAGGGGAGAGAGGGTAGATTCTTCCTCGCGGAGGCGTGGTACCAGGAACCAGGTCTATAGGACAGTCGTAGGACCGATGTGGAGGAAGACTCTCCGCTTCCTTCTTATTGAAAACATCAGAAAAAGAAGAGTAAACAGAAGGCAGACCAGAAAGAACAAGGGAAGAGGAAGAGTCACCCACAGGACGTACTGACGACAGACACAGAGTCCGACAGGAATCCCCCCAACAAAGAATATTGCCATTATGCCAATCAAATGCGGGCTCGTGGGTCCGTAACCAGGGTAAACCTAAAAGGTCTGGATGAGAAATATTGGCTAAAACGTAAAACGCAATTTTCTCCTTATGTAAAACCCCTACTAGCAGCTCTACTACCTGAGTGACTTGGGTTACAGTCTCCTGCAAGGGTTTGCTGTCCACCGAAGCAAGAAAAAGAGGACTTTCTAGGGTCTTAATGGGAACAGAAAATCTAACAACCTCCTCTTGCCTAATAAAATTCCCGGCAGCACCCGAGTCAATGTAGGCTAGCAAAGAATAGCGTTTACCAGAGACATGAAGTAAGACGGAAAGCGTAAGGGGTTGAGAGGTATCACAAGCACCTAGGGATGCCTCTCTTACCTGACCTAGGCGGAGGAGTTTTCTGGACGATCAGGGCAAGCACGGAGGAGATGGGAAGCACTACCACAGTAGAAACACAAGCCTTGGGTGCGCCTCTCCCGGCGCCGTTGCTCAGACATCTTGAGCCGGTCCACTTGCATCGGCTCAGGCGCTGGCACAATAGTAGATGCCCTGGGTCTGGGACTAGATGGTCTTCGTAATGGCAGGGAAGGACGAGGAATCCTTCTCTCACGCGCACGCTCTTGAAATCGGAGGTCTATACGGGTAGCCAGGGATATCAAATCCTCCAAATTGGTGGGAGTATCTCGACCCGCCAACTCATCCTTAATGCGTCCGGACAGTCCCCGCCAAAATGCCCCTACCAAGGCCTCATTATTCCACCCAAGATCAGACGACAGCGTGCGGAACTGAATGGCGTACTGACCCACAGATAGAGTCCCCTGTTGTAAGCTGAATAGAGACTCGGTAGTAGAGGCCAGACGACCAGGTTCGTCGAAAACTCGACAGGAGGTTTCAAATAAATCGGCTAAGTGAGACATAAGATGGTCGTCACGCTCCCAGAGAGGATTTACCCACGCCAACGCATCCCCCTCAAGATGAGAAATTATGAAAGCTATCTTAGCCCGATCGGTGGGATATTGTAAGGGCAAGAGCTCAAAGTGGAGACGGCACTGATTTAAGAAACCCCGACATAATTTAGGGTCTCCATTATAACGTGGGGGTTTGGCCAGACGAGGTGGTGCGTGAGAAGCGGGGACCGGAGCGGGAGCAGATGCAGAGGTCTGCAGAGAGAGAAGGCGAGAATCTATCGCAGCCATATAAGACAAAATTTGCGTTTGTGTGTCGCGCTGCTGCACCAGTTCTTGCTGCAAACTAAGCAACAAAGATGCATTCCCGGGGTCGGAAGACTGCAGTGAGGACAAACGGGAATCCATAGACTTCATGAAAGCCATCATACGGGACTGATTTTCACGAAGAAAGAGCAATTCTTTCTGAGCAGCCGAGGCTCCAGCGGGATCCATGGCCTGTGTATACTATAACGCTACACGGGGGTGAGATGACGAGACGTAGTGAACCCAATAGTGGACCCTCTGGGTCACGGTCCCAGAGCCCCCAGGGCGAGCAAACCTGATAGATGCACCCCCTATACAGGGAGTGTTAGGAGCAGGCCCAAGGAGGATGGAACCGCAACTGCCGGAGCCAAAGGGACGACTGGGTGAAGCAGCGGAGCAGGAACGCAGAGGAAGACGAGGCGGAGAGCTGAAAAGGAAAAACACTAATGTTAGAATATGGCAGAACCAGGAACCAGTAGGAACAGGGAACAGAGGAAAACCGGAGGAACAGAACCCAGAAAGGTATCCTTAGGATGGGCCCAAATACGACGCTGGCGCTAGCAGGAACGCTACAGCGAAGATACACAGGCGCTTACCTGTGGAAGCGCCGAACAGAAATACCCGGGGGTGCCGCCATATTGGAGGCGGAGCCACCGGGTCACAACCTCCCAGCAGGCAGAGCGGCGGAAGAGGCCCTACGGCGCATGCGCGGACCGCAGATGCGCCGAGAAGCAGAGAAGCCGAGCCGACCAGAAGGAGGAGGGACGTTGGGAGCGCTCCGGCCGGACAGGTAAGTATCGGCGATCGTGACAGCGATTTTTGTGTTTCGACTTTTATGTGGCGAGGTTGGTGTATGTGTGGTGAAATGTGTGTTGAGGGTAATATGTGTTCAAGCACGTGGTAGTGTGTGGTGCATTTTGTGTGTGTGTTCATATCCCCGTGTGTGGCGAGTATCCCATGTCGGGGCCCCACCTTAGCAACTGTACGGTATATACTCTTTGGCGCCATCGCTCTCATTCTTTAAGTCCCCCTTGTTCACATCTGGCAGCTGTCAATTTGCCTCCAACACTTTTCCTTTCACTTTTCCCCATTATGTAGATAGGGGCAAAATTGTTTGAATTGGAACGCGCGGGGTTAAAATTTCACCTCACAAAGTAGCCTATGACGCTCTCAGGGTCCAGACGTGTGACTGTGCAAAATTTTGTTGCTGTAGCTGCGACGCTTCCAACACTTTTCCTTTCACTTTTTTCCCCATTATGTAGATAGGGGCAAAATTGTTTGGTGAATTGTAACGCGCAGGGTTAAAATTTCACCTCACAACATAGCCTATGACACTCTCGGGGTCCAGACATGTGACTGTGCAAAATTTTGTGGCTGTAGCTGCGACGGTGCAGATGCCAATCCCGGACATACACACACACACACACACATACACACATACACACACGCACACATTCAGCTTTATATAGTAGATTTTAAATTTTTGTGGAAATTCAAAAACTGAAAAATGGGGCGTGCAATATTATTCAGCCCCTTTACTTTCAGTGCAGCAAACTCACTCCAGAAGTTAATTATGGATCTCTGAATGATCCAATGTTATCCTAAATGCCTGATGATGATAAATATAATCCACCTGTGTGTAATCAAGTCTCCGTATAAATGCACCTGCTCTGTGATAGTCATAGGGTTCTGTTTGAAGCACAGAGAGCATCATGAAGACCAAGGAACACAACAGGCAGGTCCGTGATACTGTTGTGGAGAAGTTTAAAGCTGGATTTGGATACAAAATGATTTGGCATAAAGGCAACACAGCTCATCACCCTGGACACACCATCCCCTGTTATGACCTGGTGGTTAGGAGCACCCGGAATGACCTGATAGCTAAAGCTCATACAGGACGAGCTCTGGGATGTGGGAACTGACCGCAAGCCCTAATCCTATCACACACACTAGAAATAGCCGTGGAGCGCTCCTGACCAGACCTAGGCGCCTCGTCAGAGCCTAAGAGCTATCTAGCCCTAGAGATGGAAAATAAAGCCTACCTTGCCTCAGAGAAATTCCCCAAAGGTAAAGGAAGCCCCCCACATATATTGACTTACTAAATAGACAGAGGATAGGAAAGGTAACTTTGCCATCGGCACAAAAACCTACAAAGACCACGCAGAGTATGCAAAAAAGACCTCCGCACCGACTCACGGTGCGGAGGGGCCACTCTGCATCCCAGAGCTTCCAGCTAGCAAGACAAAATCATGATAACCAGCTGGACAAGAAAACAGTGAACAAATAAGGACTATCAGGAACTTAGCTTCTGCAGGAGAAGGCAGGTCACCAGAGAGATCCAGGAGCGAACTGAACAAATGCAAAAACATTGACAGCTGGCATGGAGTAACGATCTGAGAGGAGTTAAATAGAGCAGCCAACCAAAGGATAAACCACGTCACCTGTGCAAGGAACCTCAGAAGCAGCAGCTTCACTCATAGCCACCAGAGGGAGCCCATAGACAGAACTCGCCGAAGTACCATTCACGACCACAGGAGGGAGTTCGACAACAGAATTCACAACAGTACCCCCCCTTGAGGAGGGGTCACCGAACCCTCACCAGAACCCCCAGGCCGATCAGGATAAGCCAGATGAAAGGCACGAACAAGATCGGCAGCATGAACATCAGAGGCAAAAACCCAGGAATTATCTTCCTGACCATAACCCTTCCACTTGACCAGGTACTGGAGTTTCCGTCTCGAAACACGAGAATCCAAAATCTTCTCCACCACATACTCCAACTCCCCCTCAACCAACACCGGGGCAGGGGGATCAACGGAGGGAACCATAGGTGCCACGTATCTCCGCAACAACGACCTATGGAACACATTATGGATGGCAAAAGAAGCTGGAAGGTCCAAACGAAATGACACAGGATTAAGAACTTCAGAAATCTTATAAGGCCCAATGAAACGAGTCTTAAACTTAGGAGAGGAAACCTTCATAGGAATGTGACGAGATGACAACCAAACCAAATCTCCAACACGAAGTCGGGGACCAACACAACGCCGGTGGTTAGCGAAACGTTGAGCCTTCTCCTGGGACAATGTCAAATTGTCCACCACATGAGTCCAAAGCTGCTGCAACCTGTCCACCACCGCATCCACACCAGGACAGTCCGAAGGCTCAACCTGCCCTGAAGAGAAACGAGGATGGAAACCAGAATTACAGAAAAAAGGAGAAACTAAAGTAGCCGAGCTGGCCCGATTATTAAGGGCGAACTCAGCCAAAGGCAAGAAGGACACCCAATCATCCTGATCAGCAGAAACAAAGCATCTCAGATATGTCTCCAAAGTCTGATTAGTTCGTTCGGTTTGGCCATTAGTCTGAGGATGGAAAGCCGAAGAAAAAGACAAATCAATGCCTATCTTAGCGCAAAAGGACCGCCAAAACCTCGAAACAAACTGGAAACCTCTGTCCGAGACGATGTTCTCTGGAATGCCATGCAAACGAACCACATGCTGGAAAAACAATGGCACCAAATCAGAGGAGGAAGGCAATTTAGATAAGGGTACCAAATGGACCATCTTAGAGAAGCGATCACAAACCACCCAAATGACCGACATCCTTTGAGAAACAGGGAGATCTGAAATAAAATCCATGGAAATATGCGTCCAGGGCCTCTTCGGGATCGGCAAGGGCAAAAGCAACCCACTGGCACGAGAACAGCAGGGCTTAGCCCGAGCACAAATCCCACAGGATTGCACAAAAGAACGCATATCCCGTGACAAAGAAGGCCACCAAAAGGATCTAGCCACCAAATCTCTGGTACCAAAGATTCCAGGATGACCAGCCAACACTGAACAAGGAATCTCAGAGATAACTCTACTAGTCCATCTATCAGGGACAAACCGTTTCTCCGTAGGACAACGGTCAGGTCTATCAGCCTGAAATTTTTGCAGCACACGCCGCAAATCAGGGGAAATGGCAGACAAAATTACCCCTTCTTTAAGAATACCCGCCGGCTCCGGAACACTCGGAGAGTCAGGCACAAAACTCCTTAACAGCCCCAGCTGGACACAGACATAGATTTCCAATCCAACACTGGATTATGGACCTGTAACCATGGCAACCCCAAAACGACCACATCATGCAGATTATGCAACACCAAAAAGCGAATATCCTCCTGATGTGCAGGAGCCATGCACATGGTCAATTGAGTCCAGTACTGAGGCTTATTCTTGGCCAAAGGCGTAGCATAAATTCCTCTCAATGGAATAGGATACTGCAAGGGCTCCAAGAAAAAACCACAGCGCCTGGCAAACTCCAAGTCCATCAAATTCAGGGCAGCGCCTGAATCCACAAATGCCATTACAGAATAGGACGACAGAGAGCAAATCAGAATAACGGACAAAAGAAATTTAGACTGTACCGTACCAATGGTGATTCAGACCAGCAGGCGTGGGAAATCCCACCATGACATCCTTAAGGGCTTCAGCAAGACCCTTTCTGAAAATTGCCGCCAGGGCGCATTCATTCCACTGAGTAAGCACAGACCATTTTCTAAACTTCTGACAGTACACCTCCGCTTCATCCTGACCCTGACACAAAGCCAGCAAGATTTTCTCTGCCTGATCCACTGAATTTGGTTCATCATAAAGCAATCCAAGCGCCAGAAAAAACGCATCAACATCACGCAATGCAGGATCTCCTGGCGCAAGGGAAAATGCCCAGTCTTGAGGGTCACCACGCAACAAAGAAATAATGATTTTTACTTGTTGAGCGGGGTCACCAGAGGAGCGGGGTTTCAAAGCTAGAAACAGTTTACAATTATTTTTGAAATTCAAGAACCTAGATCTATCCCCAGAAAATAAGTCAGGAATAGGAATTCTAGGCTCTAACATAGGATTCTGAACCACAAAATCTTGAATGTTTTGTACCCTTGCAGTGAGATGATCCACACAAGAGGACAGACCTTGAATGCCCATATCTACACCTGTGTCCTGAACCACCCAAAGGTCTAGGGGAAAAGAAAGACAAAACACAGTGCAAAGAAAAAAAATGGTCTCAGAAGTTCTCTTATCCCTCTATTGAGATGCATTAATACTTTGGGCCAGCTGTACTGTTATGACCTGGTGGTTAGGAGCACCCGGAATGACCTGATAGTTATAAAAAATGTAACGGCACTTAACATGTATATGCTTGAAAAAGAATTCTTTTATTGGATATGCAAAATCCGACACTTAGTGGGCCTAGAGTTACATAGCATCACTATTGCCGAGTATATTAAGACTCAGAGGATCCCACGAGGCCTTCGGGTGTCCCTTAGACCAACTCTTTTTCAGGATAACTCAGATTTTTGTCAGAAATTTGAACTAATTTTGAATAAGTGTTCTTTGGATTTAATGGCTCTGACTTTGGACAATCTGAATAAAGAGATTAAGAGTTGCCAAGATAAAGTATCGTCTATCGAGACACAATTGAAAGACTCATTATCCAAGGAAGAATTTGAAGTAATTAAGACACGCACTAAGGACAACGTGGACTCCTTTAAGAGAGAGACAGAACAACGGAAAAGACAGAAATTCATAAGGGACACTCAAGACTATCTCCAAAAGAGAGTTTATAAATGGCAAGGCTCCTCCCGCCGCAATTACCGTCCTTATAGAAACATGGATGGAACTTCAGCTTCTAGCTCTGATAGTGAGCGTCCAGACTATGTTTGGTCTTCTTCTTCTTCTTTTTTAGGTTCCAGCAAAAGGACTTTCCCAAGAAAAGGACGAGGAGGGGGGGTCAATGCTACAGAGATCAACCGACAAGGGATGCACACCAGGTCCCAGGTAACTCGAGTTTGGTAGTCAATATTTCGTCAAAATGTTTAAGAAACTCTCAAATTAATTTACTACAAAGGGGCCTTTCATTCTGTCCCACTTATCGTTTTGACACATTTCAGTTAGAGGTTGACTTACAGAGGTTCTACAGGAATCTGCGTCTAAAAGCTTTTTTTAAAGATTCTGAGAGTAGAGTGACACCCATAATTCGTGCAACACCTATTAATCTAACTGATTTAGGTCTGAAAACCCGTAGCACTTTTTCTCCACCAAAGAATAGTCATCCTATTGAAACTTTTATTGAACTTATTGATAAAGAGGTAACTGATTATACTAAGCAAATATCTAGGTGTGTTTTTAGTTTAAGATCAAATCTTAAATCTGTAGATCGGATAGCTTTACAGTCTTTAACAGAAGACAAAGAAATAGTAATAAAACCTGCCGACAAAGGGGGAGCGATTGTCATCATGGATTATTCCTTTTATAAGACTGAGGTTTTGTCACAATTATCGAATACAGAGATTTATCAACCTTTGCCGAGTAATCCTACCTCATCTATTCAACAACTAATTATGGGAACCCTGAATAGGGCATATGAAGCACAGATTATAGACACAAAAACAAAAGATTTCTTGATAAAACATCATCCACTAATTCCCGTATTTTATGTTCTGCCCAAAATTCATAAGAGGTTGGATAAACCCCCAGGGCGCCCAATTGTAGCCTCGACGGACTCTATTCTCTCTCCCCTTTCGATATTATTAGAAAAAACTATTACCCCCCTTATTAAAGACACCCCTTCATTTTTGTTAGATACGGGTTCCTTTTTACAGCTTATCAAGAGTTTTGGCACATTACCCAAGGGTACTTTACTGGCAACCTTCGACGTCAATAATCTATACACGTCCATTCAACATCAAAAGGGCATGAGGGCCATGAGGACAATGTTAGAAGAATCTTCAATGCAACCCAATGTGATTAATTTTCTAATGGAACTTTTAGAAATTGTTCTCACCAATAATTTTTTTGTTTGAGGATCAGTTTTACCTCCAATTACAGGGAACGGCCATGGGGTCTAATGTGGCCCCACCCTATGCCAATTGCTTCATGTCTCGTTTTGAATCAGAATACATCTATCCAAATGGACTCTATCAAGCACATTGCTTATTGTGGCGTCGTTATATCGACGACGTGTTCTGTCTTTGGAAGGGCACGGAGGAGAGTTTATTATTATTTTTAGATCATGTTAATTCGATATGGCCTGAATTAAAATTTACATTGAATTTTCATCAACATGAGATCAATTTCCTGGATACTAAGGTTCTACAAGGAGATGATGGGAATCTAACTTTGGATCTTTACACTAAAGAAACTGACCGTAATAATCTGTTACTTTTTCAAAGTTGCCACCCGCGAGCTGTTAAAAAGTCAGTGCCGATCTCACAATTTGAAAGGGTACGGAGGATAGTGAGTAATCCACAAGTATGCATAAAATGTTTGGATGAAATGAAAAATAAATTCTTACAGAGAGGCTATCCACCTCGTCTCCTACATCAGGCCCAACAAACCAGAAATAGGGCATCTAGATCAAGTACCTCCCGACGGTTGCCGTTTGTACATACTTTCCATCCGTTCATGTACAAAATACATAGTAAAATCCGGAAGCATTGGCATATTCTAAAAGAAAGTTTCCCTGATATTCCTGAATTTCAGGAGCCATTTTTGCCTTGTTTTAGGAGACCTCAAAATTTAAAGAATAAAATTGTAAGAGCAGATATAGGCTCTGTTTTGACCAGTCCTAGACAAACGTTCCTTCGCACCCAACGTAAGGGTACGTTCCCCTGCTTACAGTGTGCGCAATGCCCTAATGTACTGAAGGGTCCTAGTATCTCCCATCCACAGACAGGTGTTTACATTCCTTTCTCCGGTTTCTTCACATGTGACTCTAAACAGGTCATATATGCGATTAAATGTCCTTGTGGTATGATTTATGTAGGTGAGACTCGACAGGCGGTCAAGGACCGCATTTCCCACCACAAATCTGATATTCGCTGTAAAAAGAATCACTTGCCAGTCCCATACCATTTTAATACAGCAGGACATACGATAGCCCAGTTACGGTTTTTTGTTTTAGAACAAATTTCCATGAACAGGAGGGGTGGGGATGTCACTCAAAAATTATTAGCAAGGGAGGCATATTGGATTCACTTCCTACAGAGCATGGAACCACGCGGTCTCAACAGGGATTTTGACGTTGTGAGTTTGTTATAAATTTATCACAAGTATGTTAGATTCACCTCATAGTGGTTTCAGAATGTTATTTTACCATGTTTTACATTCAGTTCCCTGTCTAGTGTCCATGGGTTTTGTGTCCTTAACATGTGGACATTTTTCTTTCAAATTTTAAAGCTATTATAAAGTAATAGGCGCAATTGTAATCTTATTGTTATGTACACTTAATTTTCTTTTTTTGATGTCTCCTAGGTCATTTCATAATGCTCCTCCTTCTTCTTTTTATTATGGCTTACCTGCGTGATTCGTCCAAGGACCACCCTCTGTACCGCCTTCTTCCTCTTTCTTCTCTGGTGACGGCTTGCGTTCCACCAGTGCGTCTCACCGAATACTTCCGCCACATGGGGATATACTGTGACGTACTTCCGGCCGCGATTCAACGCTCGGGAGATCACCTTTTGTCATTTGGGAGCGCCGCTGCGCTCCATTTGCGTCTCAGTGACGTTCATTTTGGGCGCCGTGTTCCAGACACTCAATTTCCGGCGCCTGTAGTATTTAAATAGATTACATTGCCTACCTGGTTTAGGACGCCTTTTGTACCGGACACTCCCGCACATGTGTAGCGCACGGCTCCGGATCTAATCACCGGTAAGGATCAATATGGAATTTCACTGGGTATCTCTCCACCCGTAACTCTGGATGGTGCTATTCTAATTTGGCATACTTAGCCAGCACGCAGTATATCTATTGTACCTTGACCGCAGATTAAGTGGGCTCCGTTTTTGTATGCCCTTTTGTCTCTAGAATTTCTAAAGGTCCTCCCCCACTCCTAGGGACTCACAGGAGAGTGCACACGTTTAAGCGCGTTTGGTATTTCTCTGGTAAGATCTAGTTTCTTTTTTCTTTTCTCTTTTTTAGCCCCCCTTTTTTTTCCTTTTCTAGTTCTTCTCTATTTGTACCTACGTTTTCATGAAATGTGGGAGACATCAGCTCTAGATATTATGTATGAATTTGTTCTGTTCAAACCTGTAATCTGAGTCTTTCAGATTATTGAACTTTCTTTATTATGTTATATATGACAAATTTGTAGTCTATCACCTATTGTGTATCACACTAGACGGATGTTATATTATTGATAAAAGAAAAATACTTTTCGTCGTCTTTCCTTTGTAAAATATTTTTTGTATCGGTTTTGTGTATCTTTCCTGTATATATATATATTTTGTTCTGTTGGGATGTGTATTTTGCTCTTTGGACTTTGTATCATTATGTGGTCCTTATTTTCCTTATTTTCTTTTATGTACTCCAGTCTGACAAAGGTCAAGGTTTTGACCGAAACGTTACAGTGACATTCTGGATTTTGCAGATCCAATAAAAGAATTCTTTTTCAAGCATATACATGTTGAGTGCCGTTACATTTTTTTATAAGTATGATATGGGTGTGGTAACCCTTGTTTCGGGCACCGAAGTATAAGAGGAGTGACGTGTCAACTTGTTGATGACCTGATAGTTAAACCTCATACAGGACGAGCTCTGGGATGTGGGAACTCTGCTGACCGCAAGCCCTAATCCTATCACACACACTAGAAATAGCCGTGGAGCGCTCCTGACCAGACCTAGGTGCCTCGTCACAGCCTAAGAGCTATCTAGCCCTAGAGATGGAAAATAAAGCCTACCTTGCCTCAGAGAAATTCCCCAAAGGTAAAGGAAGCCCCCCACATATATTGACTGTGAGTAAAGATGAAAGTCACAAATGCAGAAATGAAACAGGTTTCAGCAAAGGGAGGCCAGACTTACTAAATAGACAGAGGATAGGAAAGGTAACTTTGCAATCAGCACAAAAACCTACAAAGACCACGCAGAGTATGCAAAAAAGACCTCCGCACCGACTCACTCTGCATCCCAGAGCTTCCAGCTAGCAAGACAAAATCATGATAACCAGCTGGACAAGAAAACAGTGAACAAATAAGGACTATCAGGAACTTAGCTTCTGCAGGAGAAGGCAGGTCACCAGAGAGATCCAGGAGCGAACTGAACAAATGCAAAAACATTGACAGCTGGCATGGAGTAACGATCTGAGAAGAGTTAAATAGAGCAGCCAACCAAAGGATAAACCACGTCACCTGTGCAAGGAACCTCAGAAGCAGCAGCTTCACTCATAGCCACCAGAGGGAGCCCATAGACAGAACTCGCCGAAGTACCATTCACGACCACAGGAGGGAGTTCGACAACAGAATTCACAACAATCCCCACTGTCAAACATGCTGGTGGCAGCATCATGGTTTGGTCCTGCTTTTCTTCAGCAGGGACAGGGAAGATGGTTAAAATTGATGGGAAGATCAGGGCTGGAGTTAGGGGCAGGCAGACCAGGTAGCTGCCTGGGGCCCCCACTCCCCCTGGGGCCCCCAGCTAGAGGCAAGTCACGTAGCCGCTATGGGGCCCCTGTGAGGCAGGGGGGCCCGCCTGTCACCAGCGCCTACTCCCCCGCCGCATTGAACTATACTGGCGTCTGCCGATACAGTTCAAAGCAATGATGGAGTAGAGAGCGTTACCTGACGCTCCCTCTCCCATCATTCAGCAGCCGCCGACACAGGAGCAGGGAGCAGCAGAGGCACGAGGAGAGGTGAGGAGCTTGTGGTTTTTTTTTGTGTTTGTTACTGGACTGTGGGGCCATTTTTGGGAGGGGAGAGGAGGGGAGGGAAGGGGGATGTGGGCTGTGCTATATACTACTGTGTGGGCAGTGCTGTATACTACTGTGTGGGCAGTGCTGTATAATACTGTGTGGCAGTGCTGTATACTACTGTGTGGGCTGTGCTGTATACTATTGTGTGGGCAGTGCTGTATACTACTGTGTGGGCTGTGCTGTATACTACTGTGCGGGCAGTGCTGTATATACTACTGTGTGACCTGTGCTGTATACTACTGTGTGGGCTGTGCTGTATACCACTGTGTGGGCTGTGCTATATACTACTATGTGGGCTGTGCTATATACTATGGGGTATATTATATTCTATGGGGAGGCTCTGTTATATACTATGTGGCTGTGTTATATATTTGGGGGTACATTATACATTATATTCTATGGAGGAGGCTGTGTTATATACTATGGGGGGCTGCATTATATTCTGTGGGGGGCTTTATTAGAATTTATGAGGGATGATTGCATCATACTCTTTGATGGGGCTACATTATATTCTATGGGGAGGTAGACTCTATTATATCCTGTTTGGGGCTACATTATATTCTATGGGAGGGGCTGTATTATATTTATATTCTATGAGGGGTGATTGCATACTCTGTGGGGTGGTGGCTGTATTATACTATATGTGGGCTGAATTATACTGTATCGAGGACTATGGGAAATACATTATACTATATGAAGAACTATGGGGTGCATTATACTATGGGAAGTGAATTGTACTACATGAATGACTACTATATGGCGCACTGTGAGGAATGTATTATGCTATATGGAGGACTGAAGAGTATATATTAATATATGGAGGACTATGAGGAGTGTCTTATACTATGTGGAGGACTATGGGAAGTGTATAATACTATATGGAGGACTATGAGGAGTGTATTATACTATATGGAGGATTATGGGGCACATTATATTATATGGAGGACTATGGGGTGTGCATTTTACAATATGGAGGACTGTGGTGCACATTATAATATATGGAGGGGTATGGGGTGTATTATACTAAACAAGCAAAATGCTGCATATTCATTGGGTGATTGGATTGTTTATGCCGGAATAAAAATCATTGTTCTCAGCAGGACATCACCGATGTAAACTGTAGATGTGCTGCTAATAACATGATACTGTATGGTGATCTGTTAGCGATCTATTAGTGATCGTTCTGTCCCCATCATTCTTTCTCAGATGGTGGAAAGAGGCTGGGAAACAAGCGTCCAACTACTTCAGTATTGTCGATCACACTCGTTTAGCGGCCTGAACTCAGCGCATGTAAATACAACTGAACTGCTTCTGTGTGATGTGCAATATGTTAGCATTTGGGGCCCCATTTCAAACTTTGCCTAGGGCCCCACTTTGCCTAAAATCGGCCCTGGGGAAGATGGATGGAGCCAAATACAGAACCATTCTTGAAGAAAACTTTTGGGAGTCTGCAAAAGACCTGAGACTGGGACGGAGATTTGTCCAACAAGACAATGATCCCAAACATAAGGCAAAATCTACAATGGAATGGTTCACAAATAAATGTATCCAGGTGTTAGAATGGCCAAGTCAAAGTCCAGAACTCAATCCAATCGAGAATCTGTGGAAAGAGCTGAAAACTGCTGTTCACAAACAATCTCCATCAAACCTTACTGAGCTCGAGCTGTTTGCCAAGGAAGAATGGGCAAGAATTTCAGTCTCTCGATGTACAAAACTGATAGAGACATACCCCAAGCGACTTGCACCTGTAATCGCAGCAAAAGGTGGCGCAACAAAGTATTAAGTTAAACGAGCAGAATAATATTGCACTTTTTCGATTTTTGAATTTTCACAAATATTTTAAATAACCAATAAATTTCATTCAACTTCACAATCATGTTGTTGATTCTTCACCAAAAATTTACATTTGGTATCTTTATGTTTGAAGCATGATATGTGGGAAAATGTTGAAAAGCTCCAGGGGGCCGAATACTTTCGCAAGGCAATGTACCTTGGTTGATGAAATCTGTCTTGTGGTTGTTGGTTTTTCTTTATTTTCAGTTTTGAGTTAATGATATGCTCGTGCCCCTGTGTGTGGAATCTTCATGTGGTGCTCTGCTTAGTGACCTGTCAGAATCCATACAGATAAATACCTAATCAGACCACCACATGAAGACCCCCCACAGGCCGGCCTGGGGCACAAGCATATCATTAACTGGAAACTGAAAATAAAGATTATACAGCAGCCGCAAGACAGATTTCATCACCCAAGGTATCATTGTAATCAGTATAACGGCACCAACCTGACACTGTAGGTTACTGCGCACAATCCTGCTGACAGGTTCCCTTTAAGCCTTCACTGCTAATGGAAAGCAATGGCTGTTTAACAAGGTAAAGAGCCTTAAACAATAAATTAAAAATCACTACAATTCTTGAAAAGAGAGGATTTTTCATAGCAAGTAATTGCAAAGTTGCTGATCTTTACAAGCTCTTTCTAATTTTACCCCATAACAACTAGGTACAGTGGGGGAAATAAGAATCTGATCCCTTGCTGATTTTGTAAGTATGCCCAGTGACCAAGACACGAACAATTTTAAGGGTGGGTTACTTTTAACATTGAGAGATAGTATATCAAAAATAAATCCAGAAAATCACATTGTATAAATTATATAAATTTATTTGTATTTTGCAGTGAGAAATAAGTATTTGATCCCTCTGGCAAACAAGACTTAATACTTGGTGGCAAAACCCTTTTTGGCAAGCACAGCCGTCAGACTTTTTTTGTAGTTGATGATGAGATTTGCGCACAAGACAGGAGGAATTTTGGTCCACTCCTCTTTGCAGATCATCTCTAAATCATTAAGATTTTGAGGCTGTCACTTTTCAACTCTGAACTTCAACTCCCTCCATATGTTTTCTATGGTATTAACCCCTTAAGCCCCGAGGGTGGTTTGCACGTTAATGACCGGGCCAATTTTTACAATTCTGACCACTGTCCCTTTATGAGGTTATAACTCTGGAACGCTTCAACGGATCTTGGCGATTCTGACATTGTTTTCTCGTGACATATTGTACTTCATTTTAGTAGTAACATTTATTCGATATAACTTGCGTTTATTTGTGAAAAAAACGGAAATTTGGCGAAAATTTAGAAAGTTTCGCAATTTTCCAACTTTAAATTTTTATGCCCTTAAATCACAGAGATATCTCACGCAAAATACTTAATAAGTAACATTTCCCACATGTCTACTTTACATCAGCACAATTTTGGAACCAAAATTTTTTTTTGTTAGGGAGTTATAAGGGTTAAAAGTTGACCAGCAATTTCTCATTTTTACAACACCATTTTTTTTTAGGGACCACATCTCATTTGATGTCATTTTGAGGGGTCTATATGATAGAAAATACCCAAGTGTGAGACCATTCTAAAAACTGCACCCCTCAAGGTGCTCAAAACCACATTCAAGAAGTTTATTAACCCTTCAGGGGTTTCACAGGAATTTTTGGAATGTTTAAATAAGAATGAATATTTAACTTTTTTTCACACAAAATTTATTTCAGCTCCAATTTGTTTTATTTTACCAAGGGTAACAGGATAAAATGGATGCCAAACATTGTTGTACAATCTGTACTGAGTACGCTGATAGCCCATATGTGGGAGTAAACCACTGTTTGGGCGCATGGCAGAGCTCGGAAGGGAAGGAGCGCCATTTGACTTTTAAATGCAAAATTGACAGGAATTGAGATGGGACACCATGTTGCGTTTGGAGAGCCACTGATGTGCCTAAACATTGAAACCCCCCCACAAGTGACACCATTTTGGAAAGTAGACACCCTAAGGAACTTATCTAGATGTGTGGTGACCACTTTGACCCACCAATTGCTTCACAGAAGTTTATAATGCAGAGCCGTAAAAATAAAAAATCATATTTTTTCACAAAAATGATCTTTTCGCCCCCAATTTTTTATTTTCCCAAGAGTAAGAGAAGAAATTGGACCTCAAAAATTGTTGGCCAATTTGTCCTGAGTACGCTGATACCCCATATATGGGTGTAAACCATTGTTTGGGCGTATGGCAGAGCTCGGAAGGGAAGGAGCGCCATTTGACTTTTCAATGCAAAATTGACTGGAATTGAGATGGGACGCCATGTTGCGTTTGGAGAGCCCCTGATGTGCCTAAACATTGGAACCCCTCACAAGTGACACCATTTTGAAAAGTAGACCCCTTAAGGAACTTATCTAGATGTGTGGTGAGCACTTTGACCCAACAAGTGCTTCACAGAAGTTTATAATGCAGAGCCGTAAAAATAAAAAATCTTATTTTTTCACAAAAATGATCTTTTCGCCCCCAATTTTTTATTTTCCCAAGGGTAAGAGAAGAAATTAGACCACAAAAGTTGTTGTGCAATTTGTCCTGAGTGCGACGATACCCCATATGTGGGGGTAAACCACTTTTTGGGTGCATAGCAGAGCTCGGAAGGGAAGGAGCGCCATTTGACTTTTCAATGCAAAATTGACTGGAATTAAGTTGGGACGCCATGTTGGTTTGGAGAGCCCCTGATGTGCCTAAACATTAAAACCCCCCACAAGTGACACCATTTTGGAAACTAGACCCCATAAGGAACTTATCTAGATGTGTTTTGAGAGCTTTGAACCCCCAAATGTTTCACTACAGTTTATAACGCAGAGCCGTTAAAATAATTTTTTTTTTTTTTTCACAAAAATGATTTTTTAGCCCCCAGCTTTGTATTTTTACAAGGGTAACAGAATAAATTGGACCCCAAAAGTTGTTGTTCAATTTGTCCTGAGTACGCTGATACCCCGTATGTGGGGGGGAACCACTGTTTGGGCGCATGGCAGAGCTCAGAAGGGAAGGAGCGCCATTTGGAATGCAGACTTAGATGGATTGGTCTGCAGGCGTCACGTTGCATTTGCAGAGCCCCTGATGTACCCAAACAGTAGAAACCACCCACAAGTGACCCCATATTGAAACTAGACCTCCCATGGAACTTATCTAGATGTGTTGTGAAAACTTTGAACCCCCAAGTGTTTCACTACAGTTTACAACGCAGAGCCGTGAAAATAAAAAATCCTTTTTTTTCCCACAAAAATGATTTTTAGCCCCCCAAATTTTTATTTTCCCAAGGATAACAAGAGAACTTGGACCCAAAAAGTTGTTGTCCAATTTGTCTCGAGTACGATGATACCCCATATGTTGGGGTAAACCCCTGTTTGGGCGCACGGGAGAGCTCGGAAGTGAAGGAGCACTGTTTTACTTTTTCAATGCAGAATTGGCTGGAATTGAGATCGGACGCCATGTCGTGTTTGGAGAGCCCCTGATGTGTCTAAACAGTGGAAACCCCCAATTATAACTGAAACCCTAATCCAAACGCACCCCTAACCCTAATCCCAACTGTAACCCTAACCACACACCTAACCCTGACACACCCCTAATTCTAATCCCAACCCTAATCCCAACCGTAAATGTAATACAAACCCTAACCCTAACCCTAGCCCTAACCCTAACCCTAGCCCTAACCCTAACCCTAATGGGAAAATGGAAATAAATACATTTTTTTTAATTTTATTATTTTTCCCTAAGGCTAGGTTCACATTGCATTAGGGAAATCCGTTTAGCACTAGCGGATTGCGCTAACGCAATGTCTTTTTAGGTGTCGTGTTTAGTGGTCGCGTTAACGTCCCCGCTCTGGAAGATCGGGGATCGGACCTCGGGCGCGCCGCGGACGCTGCAAGCAGCGTCTGAGGCGCGCCACAAAAGAACGGCACCTTGCTAGCGCGAGCCGAAAATGGCACGCTCTAGCGATGCGCTACACCCGAAAATCACATTGCTGTCAATGGTTGTGCTAACGGACCCGTTGCACGGCGTTAATTGTGACATTTTCGCCGTGCAACGCTGTCCATTAGCGTTAACCCATTAACGCAATGTGAACCTAGCCTAACTAAGGGGGTGATGAAGGGGGGTTTGATTTACTTTTATAGCGAGTTTTTTATATCGGATTTTTATGATTGGCAGCCGTCACACACTAAAAGACGCTTTTTATAGCAAAAAAGTTTTTGCGTCTCCACATTTTGAGACCTATAATTTTTCCATATTTTGGTCCACAGAGTCATGTGAGGTCTTGTTTTTTGCGGGACGAGTTGACGTTTTTATCGGTTACATTTTCGGACATGTGACAGTTTTTGATCGCTTTTTATTCCGATTTTTTGTGAGGCAGAATGACCAAAAACCAGCTATTCATGAATTTCTTTTGGGGGAGGCGTTTATACCGTTCCGCGTTTGGTAAAATTGATGAAGCAGTTTTATTCTTCGGGTCAGTACGATTACAGCGATACCTCATTTATATCATTTTTTTTATGTTTTGGCGCTTTTATACGATAAAAGCTATTTTATAGAAAAAATAATTATTTTGGCATCGCTTTATTCTCAGGACTATAACTTTTTTATTTTTTTGGTTATGATGCTATATGGCGGCTCGTTTTTTGCGGGACAAGATGACGTTTTCAGAGGTACCATGGTTATTTATATCCGTCTTTTTGATCGCGTGTTATTCCACTTTTTGTTCAGCGTTATGATAATAAAGCGTTGTTTTTTGGCTCGTTTTTTTTTTTTTTTTCTTACGGTGTTCACTGAAGGGGTTAACTAGTGGGCCAGTTTTATAGGTCGGGTCGTTACGGACGCGGCGATACTAAATATGTGTACTTTTATTGTTTTTTTTGTTTTTTTTTTATGTAAAGAAATGTATTTATGGGAATAATATATTTTTTTTTCTGCTTTATTTAGGAATTTTTTTTTTATTTTTTTTTACAAGTGTGGAAATTTTTTTTTTTACTTTTTCACTTTGTCCCAGGGGGGGACATCACAGATCACCGATCTGACAGTGTGCACAGCACTCTGTCAGATCGGTGATCTGACATACAGCCGGGCAGGATTAGAGCTGCAGCTGCAGCCTGATCCTGACCCGGAAGTGCTCCCTGCAGGACCCGGATGCAGCCCGGCGGCCATTTTGGATCCGGGGACTGCAGGGAGAAGACGCTCGGTACACGGTGAGCACATCACCGTGTACCGATCGTCTCAGGGAAGCCCGCAGGGAGCCCCCTCCCTGCGCGATGCTTCCCTGCACCGCCGGCACACCGCGATCATCTTTGATCGCGGTGTGCCGGGGGTTAATGTGCCGGGAGCGGTCCGTGACCGCTCCTGGCACATAGTGCCGGATGTCAGCTGCGATAGGCAGCTGACACCCGGCCGCGATCGGCCGCGCTCCCCCCGTGAGCGCGGCCGATCGCATATGACGTACTATCCCGTCCATGGGAATTAAGTCCCAGGTCACCTGGACGGGATAGTACGTCATATGGGATTAAGGGGTTAAGGTCTGGAGACTGGCCAGACCACTCCTTTGTTGCCTTGGCTGTATGTCTTGGGTCATTGTCTTGCTGGAAGACCCAGCCACAAACTGTTTTTTAATGTCCCGACGGAGGGAAGGAGGTTGTCACTCAGGATTTTACGGTACATGGCTCCATCCATTCTCCCATTTATGTGGTGAAGTAGTCCTGTGCCCTTAGCAAAGAAACACCCCCAAAACATAATGTTTCCACCTCCATGCTTGACAGAGGGAATGGTGTTATTTTGGTAAGAGGCAGCATGTCTCATCCTCCAAACACGGTGAGTTGAGTTAATGCCAAAGACCTCAATTTTTGTGTCATCTGACCACAGCACATTTTTCCAATCAATCACAGCATACCTCCCAACTTTTGAAGAATGGAAAGGGTGACAAAGGTTGCGGCATGCACAGCGCGCCATGGCAAATTTTAGGCCATGCCCCTGACCACACCCATTTCACAACTAGTCACACCCATATCCACGCCCCAACCACATGCATTTAGCAATGCTGATCACACTGTTTCATAGACAATAATTATAAACAGAAAAAAATAAATTTATTTACAAGTAATGAATTAAAGTACATGCTACACCCCCACTACTCAGTTTCAATTCTGTACCCACTGACTTTTCTCCCCCATACTGTCTCCTCACACTATTCCCCTCCCTCCTCATACTGTCTTCTCTCACATCCCCCCTGTTCACCATACTGTCTCATATTTACCCCCTCACTTTCTATACTGCGTGCTCACACATACCACTGACTCCCCCATACTGTCTGCACACATCCCATCACCCTCACTCCCCATACTCTGTCCACATACATTTTTCACATCACTACTCATACTGTGTCTGCATACATTCCCTGTTCGCTCCCCATACTGTCTGCACCCCTCCCCAATCACCACTGTTTCTGCACCCATCCCCCCATACTGTTTCCTCATACATGCCCCCATTCTGTTTTCTCGTACATGCCCCCATTCCCCCTTACGGTTTCCTCCAACATGCTCCCACTCCCCCTTACGGTTTCCTCCTACATGCACCACATTCCTCCATACTGTTTCCTCCTACATATCCCCATCCCCTTGTACGCTTTCCTCCTACATGACCCCATTCCCCCATACTGTTTCATCGTACATGACCCCTATTCTCCCATACTGTTTTCTCGAACATGCCCCCATACCACTGTACTATTTCCTTATACATGCCCCATCTCCCCCTTTGCTCCTCATTTTGTGCCCTCAAATCTCCCCCCACACATTAAATCCCCCATCCCCACTCCAAATCTCCCCCCATGCACTTAATCTTCGGTGTCTTCAGCTCCACTGGAGCACTTACCACCCATCCTGCGTCTCTGGCGAGTGATGTCAGCAGCGTGATCACATGATATGCTCACGCTGCTGACATCGTTCTGACCTGGTGCTCAGAGCTTCAATTGTACTCGTGTCTCTAAGACGTGAGTACAATTGATCCCTTGCTACCGGCGTGCTGCAGCTTCTCTGCGGCGGCTATCAGCTTGGCAGCCGGCACAGAGAACAGCCGACTGCCAGTCTGGGAGTGGCAGAAAGAATGCAGCCTCTTGGGGAGACACTGTGTACTGCCGCATTAGGTGGACCGACTGCGCTCCCACCATGCCAGGAAAAGTAAGATCCCGGCGAGGGCAGTGGGACAGAGTCTGAATTTTGGGATTGTCCCATTGGATCACAAGTACCCACTTTGCTGCTTTGTACAACACCACAGACCACACCAGTGCCATATAAACCCTATAGTGACTGCAATCCTCCAGCAAAGCCTGGTGTCCAGAACAATACACCATGTAATCACCCAGGACATGGCAGCAGAGACCCCATTGTGAGTGCTGCTCCCCAAACCTCCTCCCAGCCCACTTTGCTGTTACACAAAGCACCAGCCCCTGCTGTGCCCCCACTGCTAAGTCCTCACCTGCACTGCTCCATGCCTCACATTGCAGTAGGCTCCGTGTGAAATCATCCTCCTTCCTCGGTGTGATAGGAGGACACAATTGTGACTCTCTCTGTGCCTGTGCACAGGGGTAGCTGATAACGTACACAGGATTCTGGGAGCTGTAGTTCCAGCGACTGTTCTCTGTTTCTTAAAAAGCGTTACTGAACTACAGTCCTCACAATAGATCCGGCTGTGCGAAGACTTACTGATGGGTGGGTCGACCCCTGGATAAAAAAAAAAAAATCCTTGCAGCCACTGAGGGAGAAACTGTGGACCGCCGCATTAGGCAGCAGACTGCGCCCCCATGTCGGGAAAAGTAAGATCCCGGTCGGGATAGCAGGAGAGAATCTTAAATTGGGACTGTCCCGCTGGATCTAGGACGGTTGGGAGGTGTGCTCAAAGATTCATCCAGGTGTTCATTGGCAAACTTCAGATGGGCCTGCACATGTGCCTTTGTGAGCAGGGGGACCTTGCGGGCACTGCAGGATTTTAAATATTTACGGCGTAATGTGTTACCAATGGTTTTCTTGGTGACTGTGGTGCCAGCTGCCTTGAGATCATTAACAAGTTCCCCCTGTGTAGTTTTAGGCTGATCTCTCACCTTCCTCAAGGATACCCCACGAGTTGAGATTTTGCATGGTGCCCCAGATCGATGTCGATTGACAGTCATTTGTATTTCTTCCATTTTCTTACTATTGCACCAGCAGTTGTCTCCTTCTCACCCAGCTTATTATGGTTTTGCAGTCCATTCCAGCTTTGTGCCGGTCTATGACCTTGTCCCTGACATCCTTATAAAGCTCTTTGGACTTGTCCATGTTGTAGAGGTTACAGTCTGACTGATTAATTGAGTCTGTGGACATGAGTTTCTTTTATAAAGGTGACTATGTAAGACAGCTGTCTTTAATGCAGGTAATGAGTTGATTAGGAGCGTCTAACTGGTCTGTAGGAACCAGAACTCTTAATGGTTGGTAGGGGATCAAATACTTATTTCTCACTGCAAAATGCAAATAAATTTATATAATTTATTCAATGAGATTTTCAGGATTTTATTTTTGATATTCTATCTCTCAATGTTAAAATTAACCTACCCTTAAAATTATAGACTGTTCATGTCTTTGTCAGTGGGTAAACTTACAAAATCAGCAATGGATCAAATTCTTATTTCCCCCACTCTAATAGTCCTTTCACCCCTGAACAATTTTCAATTTTTTCCTCCCCTTCTTCCAAGAGCCATAACTTTTTTATTTTTCTGTCAATATAGCTGTGTGAGGGTTGTTATTTTGTGGGAGGAGTTGTACTTTTGAATTACATCATTTATTTTTACCACATAGTGTACTGGAAAATGGGAAAAAATTTCAAGAGGGGTGAAATTGAAGAAAAGTTCAGTTCCACAACTGTTTTTTTTTTACTTACCATTTTCACTATATGGTAAAATCAACCTGGTAATATGATTCCGCAGGTCAGTATGAGTACTCAGATACCAAACATGCATAGTTTTTTTTATTTATGGTAGGTGATGAAAAAAATGTCTGAAATTTGTATGAGAAAAAGTTTTTGCTTTTGTCACCATTTTACAAGACCCATAGAGCTTTCACTTTTCGGGATATGCAGCTGGGTGAGGGCTGATTTATTGCGGCCGGAGCTGATGTTTTTATTAATACCATTATGGGGTAGATACAATGTTTTTTTATTGCCTTTTATTGCATTTTATCACAATGCTGCGGCAACCAAATAATTCTGGCATTTTGATTTTTTTTCTCGTTACACTGTTTACCTATCTGATTAATTTATTTCATATTTTAATAGATCGGACATTGCTGAACGCGGTGATACCAAAAATGTATTTTTTTATTATTGTTTTATTTTTAATTGGGCAAAAGAGGGGTGATTTGAAGTTTTGTGTTTCTTTCTTTTTTTAATAATTTGAAAACATTTTTTTTTTACTATTCACTTCATTAATAGTCCCCTTAGGATACCTGAAGCGGTGATCATCCGATCGCCTGTGCTATACATAGCAGTATAGCAGAAATCATGATCTCCTATGAATGCCATGACAACCCTTGGACGTAATGGGAGTGCCGATGGGCGGGATCAATGACGCGCTTCCGGTCACCACATGTTAAATGTCGCTGTAAGTGAATGACAGTGGCATTTACCTGGCTAACAGCCGTAGCTGTTATAGGCACTTAATGGCTGATAAAATCAGAAATCAAGTGCGGGGAAAGATGCAGGCTCAGCGTGTGAACCCGCATCAAAGGCATGGACACAGCAGACTCTGTAAATATACATCATCAACAGACATGGTGGTGGAGTCGGCATACTCTTGTCCCCACAATGCACTTTCCAGGTCATCCTCCCAGCTCCATCACTCTCATTCCCTTCTTTTGAGGTCCACGCCATCAGGCTCTTTCGTCCCCTCTCCCTCCGAGTAGCGGTCATATACTGGTCCCCAGGCTCACCCACCCACTTCCTGGACCATTTCTCTGCCTGGCTGCTGCACTTCATGTCCTCAGAACTCCCAACCCTTATCCTGGGAGACTTCAACATTCCCATAAACAACCCCACTTCTACATCTGCATCCCAGCTTCTATCACTAACCACTTCCCTAGGCCTCTCACAGCTCTCAACCTCTGAAAGACGGTAACACCCTTGACCAGGTCTTCGTCCGGCTCTGTTCAATCTCCTACCTAGATAACTCACCGCTTCCCCTCTCTGGGCACAACATTCTCTCCTTCACACTCACAATTCCTCGCCCACCCCAGCACCCTCCTACCAACCACACATTCAGAAATCTACATGCTATCAACCCTCACACACTTTCAGACTCCCTACACCCATCATTGTCCCCAATCTTCTCTTTTTTCTGTCCTGATCTGGCTGTACATCACTACAATGACACTCTTAGAAGTTCCCTGGACCAAGTAGCTCCCCTCACCCTCAGAACCTCCAAGCACAGAGTAAAACAGCTCTGGCCCGCATCGCAAACCCGATTTCTCCAGCAATGTTCTAGGAGTGCTGAACGCTTATGGAGGAAAACTCGCACACCAGAAGACTTCATACAATTCAAATTTATGTTAAAAACCTATAACTCTGCCCTTCACCTTGCCAAACAGAACTACTTCACCACTCTGATCTCCTCACTATCCAACAACCCCAAGAAACTTTTTGACACCTTTCACTCCCTCCTCAGGCCAAAAGCACAAGCCCCTATCACAGACATTTGTGCTGATGACCTGGCCTCCCAATTTATAGAGAAAATAGATAACATTCGTCAGGAAATCCGCTCCCAGACACCAAGCGCAGCAACTCCCATCCCTCCCTGCATTTCCCCTGGCTCACTCTCCACATTCGATCCCATCACAGAAGAAGAAGTCTCCAGGCTCCTCTCTTCTTCTCATCCGACTAAATGCACTACCGACCCCACTCCCTCACATCTCCTCCAGTCGCTCTCTCCAGTCGTCACAACTCACCTACAATCTTTAATCTCTCCCTCTCCTCTGGCATTTTGCCCTCCTCCTTCAAACACTGTATCATTACTCTATTACTAAAGAAACCCTCCCTCGACCCATCCTGCACAAACAACTACAGACCAGTCTCCAATCTCCCCTTCATCTCTAAACTCCTGGAGTGCTTGATCTACTCCCACCTTACCCGTTACCTCTCCACTCATTCCCTCCTAGACGCTTCACAGTCTGATTTCCAACCCCTACATTCAACAGAAATGGCACTCATCAAGGTGACCAATGACCTTCTGACAGCAAAATGTAACAGTGACCACTCTCTGCTCATTCTTCTCGACCTTTCTGCAGCTTTCGACACTGTAGACTACCCTCTCCTACTCTCTAGACTCCAGTCACTAGGCATTAAGGACACTGCTCTCTCCTGGTTCTCCTCCTATCTTTCTGACCGCTCCTTCAGTGTTTTGTTCTCTGGCTCCACTTAATCTCTTCTTCCTCTCCCTGTTGGGGTACCTCAGGGCGCTGTCTGGGTGTTATGTTTGACTCAAATCTCTTCTTCACATCCCATATACAATCTCTTGCTTGCTCGTGCCGCTTCCACCTGAAGAACAGCTCTAGAATCCATCCTTTTCTCACCATGGAAACAAAAACCCTCACTGTCGCCTTGATCCACTCCCACCTGGACTACTGCAATGCTCTACTAATTGGCCTACCCCTTACTCGACTTTCCCCTCTCCAGTCTATCCTTAATGCAGCAGCCAGCGTTGTCCATCTAGCTAATCGTTACTCGGACGCGTCCGCTCTTTGCCAGTCGTTACACTGGCTGCCTATTCATTACAGGATACAATTCAAAGTACTTGTTCTCACCCACAAAGCTCTCCACAGTGTGGCACCCCCTTACATCTTCTCCCTCATTTCAGTCTATCGGCCTAACCGACCTCTGCGCTCTACAAATGACTTTCGACTAACCTCTGCACTAATCCGTACCTCCCACTCCCGACTCCAAGACTTCTCCTGCGCTGCGCCAATCCTCAGGAATGCTCTACCACAAGATATTAGGACCATCCACAATTTACATATTTTTAGGCTCTCCCTCAAAACACATTTGTTCAGAGCGGCCTATCATGTTCTCTAATCAAAGTCATTTTATGTTTATGTGTGTGTGTAGCCCATTCACTATCTCCATCTATCCCCCACCCCCTGAAGATTGCTGGTGTCACGGTCAGCTGCAGCCACATATGCGGCCCAGCCCATAGACGCCCCCAAGCCAAACAACCTCAGTAGGCGTGGGGCGCGCGTCCCCCGGAGACGCAATACGGACCCTTTAAACCGCAGAGGGGGACCCGGGCCTACCCGAACTAGGGGGAGGGCAGAGACTGGGGTTCTGTGGCAGCTGAGCATGTGGACAAAGAAAGAAACACGTAGGACTTGATTACACCGCTACTTCAGGTATAGAGAAAGTAAAGTTTACTAAAGTAAAGTCACAGAGTACATAAACAAAACATGACGATGTTAGGCTCCCGATTCCACACCTCAGAAGGGTACCACCCTGTGCACCCCAAGGCACCAACGGATCACCGAGGCACAAATAGGCGGGACATCAGGGCCCAGGCAGGACATCAGGGTACACGAGGACATCAGGGTGCAGGAACACAAACACACATAGCAAAGTTCAGGAGCTTTGTGAGTAGCTCAGGCCCTGCCCATAGGGTAGGGGAACTTTATATATGAGCTGCCCCTCAGCAATTGGCTGGGGACAGCATTTGGAGTACACACCCTCACCCTGAAAAAGGCAGGGGAGGTGTGGCCGCGCACGCCCTAAGCACAAACAGAAACCATTACAGCACACACAGTGCAGGATCTGAGGCTCAGGGCACCTGACAAACTGCATGCACTGACCCACATGGAAAGTCATGCACCAGCTGCAAATGACCTCACAACCCGCGGACAGCTTCACAGCAGCAACCAGGGACCGCACATGAGGAAGGTATGCAACAGGGCAAATACCTAAACACCCATGTACGACTGCGCAGCAGAGCAGGGAACTGAGAGGGCTCCATTATGGTAACAGCCAACAGTATCCCAGCTCAAATTAGGGGGAAAAGAGTAAAGGGTTAAAGCAAACATATGCATTGTCACGCCGAAAACCAGATACAGACAGAACAGCGTGACAGCTGAACCATCATTGTAAATACATCATTGTAAATACACACCTGTACTTTGTATCTCCCCCACCTCATTGTAGATTGTAAGCTCTCACGAGCAGGGTCATCTTATTTTGCTTTTTTTATTGTATTGCTAACGTTATTACTTATGACTGTTGTGTTTGAAACTGTTAAGCTGTAAAGCGCTGCGGAATATGTTGGCGCTATATAAATAAAGATTATTATTATCATTGGTCGTGAACGGATTAAATGAAATTACATTTCTTAGTTTTTAAGGTTAAAGGTAGACACAAGTCTAACATGTTGATCCAGAGGAAGGCAAAATCCCCATAAGGCATATGATAATTTCTCCATATTAGGGGAACAATTCCTTTCCAGCTCCACATACAGCAGTCATACTAGTTTCCTGAATTAACGTCCCATCACAGAATCTAGTAATGCCTGTAATATATTTTTCAAGAAAGATGTCCAGGCCCTATGGAAAGTTTAGTTACAGGTGCCTATCACAAAATTAGAACATCATCAAAAAGTTAATTTATTTCAGTTCCTCAATACAAAAACTGAAACCCATATGTTATATAGAGTCATCACAACAGAGTGATCTATTTCAAGTGTTTAATTCTGTTAATGTTGATGATTATGGTTTACAGCCAATGAAAACCCAAAAGTCATTATCTCCGTAAATTAGAATAATTAACAAAAAACACCTAGGCTTCCTCAGTGTTTAAAAGGTCCCTTAGTCTGTTTCAGTAGGCTCCACAATCATGGGGAAGACTGTTAACTTGACAAATGTCCAGAAAGCAGTCATTGATACACTCCACAAGAAGGGTAAGCCAGAAAAGGTCATTGCTAAACAAGCAGGCTGTTCACAGAGTGCTGTATCGAAGCATATTAATGGAAATTTGAGTGGAAGGAAAAAATGTGGTAGAAAAAGGTGCACAAGCAACCGGGATAACCGCAGCCTTGAAAGGATTGTTAAGAAAAGGCTATTGAAAAATTTGAGGGAGATTCACAAGGAGTGGACTGCTGCTGGAGTCATTGCTTCAAGAGCCACCACACACAAAGTTATTCAAGACATGGGCTACAAGTGTCGTATTCCTTGTGTCAAGCCACTCATGACCAATAGACAATGTCAGAATCGTCTTACCTGGGTCAAGGAGAAAAAGAACTGGACTGTTGCTCAGTGGTTGAAGGTGCTGTGTTCAGATGAAATAAAATTTTGCATTTAATTTGGAAATCAAGGTCCCAGAGTCTGGAGGAAAAGTGGAGAGGCCACAATCCAAGCTGCTTGAGGTCTAGTGTGAAGTTTACACAATCAGTGATGGTTTGAGGAGCCATGTCACCTGCTGGTGTAGGTCCTCTGTGTTTTATAAAGACCAAAGTCAGCGCCGCCGTCTACCAGGAAATTTTAGAGTTCTTCATGCTTCCCTCTGCTGACAAGGTTTTTGGGGATGGAAATTTAATTCTCCAGCAGGACTTGGCACCTGTCCACACTGCCAAAAGTACCAATATCTGGTTTAAAAACAGTATCACTGTGCTTGATTGGCCAGCAAATTCGCCTGACCTTAACCCCATAGGGTGTTGTCAAGACTAGAGGAAGATGAGAGACACCAGACCCAACAATGCAGACGAGCTGAAGGCTGGGCGTCCATAACACCTCAGCAGTGCCACAGGCTGATTGCCTCAATGTCACACCGCATTGATGCAGCAATTGATGCAAAAGGAGCCCTACCAAGTATTGAGTGCAGTTACTGAACATACATTTCAGTAGACCAACATTTTGGATATTAAAATCATTTTTCAAGCTGGTGATAAAAAATATTCTAATTTACTGAGATAATGACTTTTGGGTTTTCATTGGCTGTAAGCCTTAATAATCAACATTAACATAAATAAACAGTTGAAATAGATCACTCTGTTTGTAATGACTATCTAATATATGAGTTTCACTTTTTATATTGAAGAACTGAAATAAATTAACTTTTTGATGATATTCTAATTTTGTGAGAAGCACTTGTATACAACTGCACAACTCTGGCATCATTAAAGGGGTCGTCATGCCCCATGTTGTTACTTAATACGTGGAAATGTTCCGCAGTCCAGTTACATGTCTATTCATTTATCATATCCATTCTTCTCAATTTATTCTATGACTTCACAAGTGCATATCTAAAACGTAGAGCACTGCAGGAAGTATGCTACTTCCTGGGGAAGATTATAGAGAATATTATAATCACAGCTAATACCCAAGCATAGTTAAATTGGTTTTCTGCATTTTTTATATACATATGTCAATTTACATAATGTAGACATAACCATACCGGAGTGTTGCATGAGGAAGTGAACATTCCCAGTATAAAGGCCCCGAGCAATGGGCCACTGATCACACCCATCACTGTAAAAGAGCCCTATATAAGAGAAAGAGAAACAGTCATCATCATAAATCATTGGGTAGAGAATAATATATACCATTCTTTAGCCCTAGTTAAATACTGATACCTGCAGAACTCCACCTCCTAGCAATGATGATAAAGCAGCTACTATAATACACGAGCACCCATACAACATAGCTGGGAAAGAAAAGACAGGAAAATTCATTTACAGTATATTCACATGCAATGTAAGCTTGTTAGAAGTGGATTTCTCAGAAACTTCAGTAAGCCAAATAAGCCCTTCCACAATCACACTAATTTTGGCGTTGCTCTCTCATGTCTGTTGTTCTCAATCTTGGCTTGTAAATATTTTTTTCTTACATTTATTAGGGACAAAATGTTCCCAGCGTTAAGAGGATTATACTTCTATGCTACATGCAGAGCTTCTTAGGTGATCGGTAAAATTTCAATAGACTAATACTGAACTTTTAAGATGTTACATTTTTCCTTTTGCAAACCACATTCCAAAAAAGTGAAAATAAAACCAAAAAATTGGTAGCAATAAAATCTATAGTATACCCTGCAAAAAAATACCTCTTCAGCTCAGTAGTTGGAGAAATCAAAAGTTTTGAGTATCAAAATATATAGCAACACAAACCCAATTTTTTTTTTATTTACAGACGCTTTTTATTTTTTTAAAAGAGAAATATATATATATATATATATATATATATATATATATATATATATATATATATATATATATAATAGCCACTGAAAAATTGCATTTTTTTTCATCTTTCCTCCTCACAAAGAATATATTTTTGTTTTTTTGGTATGTTATATGGCAAAAAAGCTATGGTCACATGTTACTGGTACTTAAGAGTAAAAGTAACGCATATTAAGGCCTCCATACACCTTACACAATATCGGCAGGCTCAGTGGATTGTCTAATGGGTTTGGGGGCCTTCAGACTTTACCTCGACAAATGATGTTACGGACAGAAGGACCCGGCATGTTTTTGTTCTTGGCAAGATAAATTGCTGTCAGAGGAGTCTGGCGGTGGCTCTCTTGTAGGAAACGCAGGAGCGCTCAACATGTGTATGGAGGTGTCAAGAGAGATCACCGAATAATCGTCTGAACCATCATTTAGCCAAATGCTACCTATTGTGTATGAGGACTCTAATGTCTCTTCATCCTGAAAACACTATATGCTCCATTTCTGAATTTGTTCCTCCAACAGCATTGATAAATCTGTGCTGAATTTTATTTCCTAGGTAAAATGATGTCACATACTAGCACATCTAAAATGGGCAATTGCCAAATCTGAATTTTCGGCACAAATAAGAAAAGGTTCAGTTGTCTTTTGGCCTTTCCATTTGTATTCAGGCCTGAAGAAGGAGCCCCAGTGTTCTGGAGGCTTGTATATATATTTTCTCTCTGGTTAGCCAACAAAGGTATCACTCTGAGAATATTTTATCATTTTTGGGCATAAAATTATTTACATCTGCCTTTCCAATAGAAATATGATTTATGACATAATTTATCTAAAAAGTGATCTCTACCTGGAAGGTAAGTAATACCACAAGATGGTCCACAAAACTCTGACATACAGTCATACAATACTTAGACCACACAGGGGAGAGGGAGGAGTACGATGAAGTCTGCAGCAAGGAGAGTGCTCAGAAGTCTGCAGGAGTGAGGGGGCTGAAAACTCAACAAGATGTAAGGAACAAGGGTACACAGCACAGGGAAGGAGGGAGACAACAGCTGACAAACTGTGGGGTAAGGGTTGTTATTGTATGAAAATGGGAACAGGAAGAGACAGTGGGCTTACAAAGTGTGTGCTGGCACCAGGGTCTATTAGCATCCTTAGTTGCAAGACATACTGTAATAAAGCCTGTAATAGTTACCATGTATAATGTGTATGTGGTACTTTAGCCCACAAGCTATTTATTTATTATGCTTGTTTATATACCACCAACATAATCCGCAACGCTTTATAGGCATCATCGTAACGTTCTCCATTGGGTTCACAATCTAAATTCCCTATCAGCATGCTATAGGAGTGTTGTAGGAAACCGTAGAACCTGGAAACCCACGCAAACACGGGGAGAACATACAATCTCATTGCAGATGTTATCCTTGGTGGGATTCAGACCCAGGAACTCAGCACCTACAAATCATTGTGCCCAACTCATGCAGAGTTTATTACCTTCAATCTGACACTTTAGGCTATGTTCACATGTTGTGCTTTTGCTGCATTTTTTAATGGAAGTTTTAAGCTGCATTTTACAGTACCAGAAAAAGCTGTGAGATTTCAGAAATCTTATGCACACACATTGGGATTTTTTAAAACTGCAGCATGTCACTTCTGTCAGCGTTTTTGCAGCATTTTTTCACCCATAGAAAGCAATGAGTAAATGCAGAAATGCAGCAAAAAATGCAGGTATCGGGTTTTGTTGTGTTTTTAGTGAAAGAAAGCAGGTACAGCAGGATGTAAAGCTCATTTATTTTATGTTTTTCCCAGGTTTAAACCATAATGTCTTGGTCTCCTGACCGGAAAATGGTAGATAGGATTAGTACAGTTTAATTAACTTAGTGATGTGTGTAAAGTAAACATTGGCTGACCAAGGTGTGAAACTGAACAATACCTGACCAACTCAAGGGCTGACCAAGGTGTGATATTGTACAATACCTGATCAATTCAAGGGCTGAGCAAAGTGTGAAAGTAAACCTTGTCCTACAAATTCAATGCTCTGACAATATTTTAGGTAAACTATTCCTGACCAATTCATCTACCCCCACTATTACATTTGTAATTGTGTATTTTGTCATAAACTCATGTGAACTTTTTTGTTCAGAATAGTCACTATTTTTTCAGAAACATCGTTTTCCACTAAATAGTATGATGAAATTGTTCTTTTTTTTTTACAAAATGTTTTTTGGTTTCGCATATGTCTTGCATTGGTGACCTCACACCTTGCATTGTTCATGGTTCGTTTATACTTATGTAGTGAAAGCAAAGCTGAAGCTTTCGTAAGCAAATTCTTTACTGCCTTGAGAGCAGGTTTTGCCTGCAGAAAAAGACTCAGAAAAATGCAATATGTGAACATAGCCTTATCTAGGAGTCCTCTGTACTGGTTGCAGATATCTGTGGAAGCCCTTTCACAACATTATTGTAGGTTTGTTGAAAAGCGGACTTTCTTAACACCTTTTCTGTATGCTGAAGTTTGAATAACACCTATCAAACATCAGTGCAACACCAAGTAAACACAAAAACATTTTGGTAATGTAATAGAGAATACGAGTCCAGCACAAGGCTGTTCTTATACACAGCATAAAGCATGTTGATAATCAGCAGAATATCTCATCTATATTGGCAGTACATCATACTCACACAATGCCTTTGAAATTATTATTAACTTTGCCATAGAAATGTGAGGCATTCTTGGCTTAATGAGGTCCTCCAGTGTCACTGCAGCCATAGCATTAATGCTTGTAGATGCTGTGCTGCAGCAATATAAAATATAATTAAGATGAAATAGAAGATTGCGTCTGCATACTGCTATTGATTGTTCATATTCATGAATTGAATTGTACCTGAGTGTCCCACTGTATGCACAGGCAAGAAAAAGACCCGGGACACCTGGATATTGTTCAAATATCTCCAACACCAAGTATGGAATGTACTAGAAGAAAACAAAATAAAATATTAAGCTTCCACACCTAAATCCTTGTAATTACCAACATGCCACCTTGATTTACCAGTATCACTTGACTATTAGAAATCTTATTTATGAGGTCAATACAGCTGTGCCACTACTTGTCAGTGTTAAGAGTCATAGTTTTTGTTTGTGGCATCTATTAGGATGTGTTATTTTAGAAGGCAAAAGTTATTCTAATTTTTTCTTTTAATTTTACCCTTATTCCTACTTTTATTCAGCCAAATGCATAAATTGAAATCACATAACACAAAATTAGCAGTCTTAACTATTTAGCTATAATCAGAATAGTATATGGTGTTCATAATTTGTAGATCTAAATAACATAAAGATGTTTTAAGAGGACATTGTACAAATCCTCAAGCTCCCCTGATTCTGACACTCTTCTCATTTTTCTCTGTCACTCCACTGCAGAGTTATTCACATTTAGTGATTTTGGAGAGTAGTATGTGAAATTTTTGCTTGCAATCCAACAGGGTAAGTCTTCTCTAGGAGTTTGCGCTTTCACCTCTCCCTCACAGACACTGCTAGTCTCCATGTTTTAGCCATCTGACGTAATGCTGAGCTGTGATTGGCAGCATCTTGGGGGGAGGAGTTACATCGCATGTCCCTAGAGAAACACCAAGATAGACTTCAGGCAGAGATTTCACAAATTGTGCTCCAAAAGCAACAAATGTGAATCTCTGCAGTGGAATTACACCACACAAACCGGTGGCAGAATCAGGGGAGTTTGAGGATGCTTACAAGGTAGTTGGCTCAACGGTGCACACTTGGCATTGAAAACAGTTCAGTACTCTTCCTCCTGTAGAGCCAGAGTTATAAATCAAGGAAGAGGAGGGTGGAAATAGAGGGAAAACAAATACGGTAGATGGGATGGTGCCTGGCCATGCCAACAGGGCACCAAGTGCCTGTACTTGGTTTGAACAGTCATTTTGTGCTGACAGAGTCCCTTTAAGAAGTCTACCATTACAGTCACTTTTTTAATATACTCTACTGTTCATTCTTCTATTTTGTGTGGTGGCTGCTATGTTATCTGGCCAACAGCTCCATACATTGAAATAAATTTAAGGCCATAAGGAGTAAAAAAATGATGGCCTATGAGGCTGAGCCATTAAGACTGGCATTGGACACACCAGTCTCATTGAAGGAGCATGCAAAACTAAGATGTGTCTAATCCATTATGAAGGTCTTGCATGAAAAGTTTTTGCAACTTTTTAATATGTTATGCGCAAGAGTTCTGGCGTAAACACCTTAGTGAATCAGGCCCCGTATGTATTGGAAGAACAGGTTCCACTGATACATATCAATCAAAGACTCACAGGAATATACCCATAAATTGGAAACACAATGAATGACAGGGAAAACTCCACTACTAGATTTATCCTACACAGTGTCATGATCCAGTTCTGAAATTATGTTCAGCTCTCTTGTCTCTGGACTGGTCATGTGGGAGTTAATCCTCTCTGCCTCACCCTGGAGCTGGCTGAGCTATTTAAGTCCTCTGCAGCCATTGGGCCAGTGTCAGCTATAGTTCATGCTGCACGGTTTGAGCTCCTGACCGGATCCCTGTTATTGTGTTCCTGTTTGCCTCTGACTGCCTACACCCGTTTATGACTTGTTCTGACCTCTGGCCTGTACCCCGACTCCGTCTCCGTCTCACGTTTTGGTTACCACGTTCCCGGTAGGTTCTGACGTCTTGCTTGTCCCCGACGATTCTCTGCTCGCCCCTTCTGTACCGCGCTGCTATCTCCGTGTATGACCTTGGCTTGTTTCATGTCCCTTTCATTACCTGTGACACCTGTGTTGTTGCTCAGTGTTGCTGTGCTGTGTGTGCAGCCTCCTTTCCTTATCCAGCACCCTCTGGTGGAGATTGCTCTATACTGCACTGCAGCAGCACATTACACACAGAAAACACGGAGCAAATATAATCCCAAAACCATAACTTACTAAAAAGTAAAACAAATTTATTAGTATAAACACAAAATATGTACAAGCTTAAAGAACTAGGTACAGACACAGCTCGTATACAGAGGACAAAAAACACTGAAGATCGCACCACGGGTACAATTGAACAGAGATACTCAGAACATGCTATGCTCAATACCTGTGTAAGGAGCTGAATCATATAGAGGTGCATAGTGCCTGATAAAGTGCAGCGGTGCATATTCCTAGTAGGGACATGTAAGTAACTAATCATGTAAGCTTTAAATAAGAGAAGAAAAATAGTAAGGCCATGTTAATCTTACTCATAAGGTTAGTGCCAGTGTCAGTCCAGCAGCCCCGACGCGCGTTTCGCGTGGGCTTCCTCGGGGGAGCTCTACAGTATCGGGGCTGCTGGACTGATACTGGCACTAACCTTATGGGTAAGATTGACATGGCCTTACTATTTTTCTTCTCTTATTTAAAGCTTACATGATTAGTTACTTACATGGCCCTACTAGGAACATGCACCGCACATACACAGGTATGGAGCATAGCATGTTATTAGTATCTCTGTTCAATTGTACCCGTGGTGCGATCTTCAGTGTTTTTTGTCCTCTGTATACGAGCTCTGTACCTTGTTCTTTAAGCTTGTACATATTTTGTGTTTATACTAATAAATGTGTTACTTTTTAGTAAGTTATGGTCTTGGGATTATATTTGCCCCGTATGTATTGGAGAAGTATATGCAAGAATGCCAAAAATACAGTTTGTGGGTGGATAAATAAGATGGAATAGAAGGATGTTTAACCAAATATTTTAACCAAAGATAGCTTTAACCAGCCAACTGCCAGTTTCAGAAATCCATGTTATGGCTGCTAGATCCAACAATGAACTTGTCAGGGACATTAAAGCCTATGATTGTGTATTTTCCATCCGCATTTGTAAGCCAAATTCAGGAGTTGAATATAACAGAAAATGTATAGTGGAAAGATTTCCACCTTCCATGGTCTGATACAAAATACTGACCCGGACACGGCCATGTAGAAGCAACCTAGGGTTGAAATTTCTTTTTTACAGTTTACTAGTGATGAGCGAACATGCTCGCCACTACTCGTTACTCGCCCGAGTATCACTATGCTCGGTGTACTCAGCGAGCACCGAGCATTTCCGGGATTATTCAGCGGTAACTGGTGTCTCCACCCAGCATTTTTAGCGGACTTTAGAGACCCAATCACGCTGCAGGGATTGTCTGCCAGGCCATGAAACACCACAGCCATCTTTGTTGTGGTTGTACAGTGATTGACTGGGCCGCACAGCATCATCCCGAGTATAAGACACCTGGCGCCGCCCTGCTCAACGCATTCATCTCCGGATTCAGCGAGAGTAGGGCGAGCTGCTGCAGAGATAGGGACAGAATCGTGGTTTTAATGGTTAGAGTAGGTCTGCAGCTAGGTAGGCAGGGGAGTCTATGTGCGCATACCGACATCAGTGCAAGGCCTTCAGGCACTGTGTGTACGTACATAGCTCTCACTGCATACCTCCAAAAGTTCCATAACTGTCTGCTGCTGCTGCTTATTTACTATATACCTAGTTGCAGCTTTCATTTTTTTTCTTTCTTTTTTCCAGAAATTCACCACCCCCCCCAAAAAAAAAAATTTGCAGTCTATTATGTCAGACTGAGTCTTGGTGCATCTGTAGAAAAATCATAGTTTGTCAGGCATACGTAGCATAGTTGTGTGTGCTAGCCTTGTTCTACTATTTTTTTTTTTTTATTATTACAAATTCACTCAAAAGCCACCCCCCCCCCCCAAAAAAAAATAAAAATAAAAAAAAATAATACAGTCTGTTATGTTAGGCTGAGTCCTGGTGTTTTGTTTTTTTTTTAATCGTATTTCCGCAGTAGCATAGTATGTGGTAGCCTTGTGCCAGAAAACAAGAAAACAAAAAAGGCCTCATATATTGTTGTGCTCCAAGTTTGGGCATTTTAGGCCGGTTTTCCACTGTTTTTGCTGTCTGTGACTCTACTTATATACAGCACTATTTTGCAGACCCCTCAAAAAATACAGGCCACATATTTGGCAGTGTGATATTTCCGTGACAGGCCTCATATATCTGCGTGCTCCAAGTTTGGGCATTTTAGGCCATTAGTCCATTTTTTTCCTGTCTGTGACTCTACAGCACTATTTTACATTTAAAAAAATTCTACAAACCCCCCCAAAATTAAGACAGTCTGTTATGTCAGACTGAGGCCTGTTGTATCTGTGGTGGAAAAATCATAGCTTGACAGGCATAAGTTTCATCTGTCTGCTAGCCTTGTAGATTTTTTTTTTTAATTATACAAAACCTTAAAAAAAAGTTAATACAGTCTGTTATGTCAGGCTGAGCTCAGTTGTATCTGGTTTAGGAAAATCGTGTTTCATCAGGCATACGTAGCATAGTTCTGTGTGCTAGCCTTGTGCCACTCTTCTTTTTTTTTTGGGGGGGGGGGGGGGGTTAAATTCAGCAAAAAGCCCCAAAAAATGCAATACAGTCTGTTATGTCAGGCTGAGGCCTGGTGTTTGTGTTTGAAAAATCATAGCTTTGCAGGCATACTGATCAGATATCATTTAGCTCCAAATAAATACATTTGTGTTGAGCTTTTGAAATAGAGCAGTAGTTAGTGATGAGCAAATATACTCGTTACTCGAGATTTCCGGAGCACGCTCGGGTGTCCTCTGAGTATTTTTTAGTGTTCGGAGATTTAGTTTTCATCGCCGCAGCTGAATGATTTACAGCTATTAGCCAGGCTAAGTACATGTGGGGGTTGGCTGGTTGCTAGGGAATCCTCACATGTAATCAAGCAGGCTAATAGCTGTAAATCATCCAGCTGCGGCGAAGAAAACTAAATCTCCGAGCACTAAATAATACTCGGAGGTCACCAGAGCATGCTCGGGAAATCTCGAGTAACGAGTATAGTCGCTCATCACTAGCAGTAGTCCATTTAAAATGGGCAAGGCAAGGGGCAAGGGACGGGGAAGTGGGCGTGATGCTGATGGTGCATGCAGAGGATGAGGCTGTGGCCAAGGTGAAAGTGGGCCACAACAAATACCCACATCTTCTCAATCGACCTTCCTGTCCCAGTTTCTAGGGGACCGCAGCACAAAACTATTAAAGCCAGAACAGTGTCAAACTGTTGTTGGTTGGATAGCGGATAATGCTTCCAGTCACTTAGCCACCACGACTACCACCATGTCTTCCACACGGTCAAGTCTTAGTAGCCGTGAGTGAGGCCTGGATATTCCTCACCCTGATCCTCCTTCCTCCCACCATGCCGAGTGCCCTGAGACAACTAATCCCACACTTGGACACTCTGTGGAGCTGTTCAGTTTTCCATTTCAAGATTCCGGACTCTCTGCCGGTGAACTTGAAGTGAGGACAGATGAGATCGTATGTAGAGCTGCCCAAAGCTTTGACCAGCCCCGGTCACACAAAGGCAATCGTGGGAAAGTGTCACAAGAGATGGACGATGATGAGACACAATTGCCAGAAAGTCAGCAAGAGGAGCAGGGTGCGGATGTGGAAGACGAGGTGGTAGGTGACATAATGACTGACCTAACCTGACAGGAGGACATGCATAGCGAGGACAGTAGCACAAATGGGGAAGGAGGCATATCCCCCAACAGGCAGGAAGAAGCAGTGTGGTGGCCACATACAGAAGGCGTGCATCCATTCCCCGCAACACCATGAGGGAAGTTGCCATTCCAACTGTTAGATCTTCCCGAGTCTGGTTATTTTTTAAAGACTCTGCCGATAACCCCAGACAGGCCATTTGCAGCACCTGCCATGCCCGCATCAGCAGGGGTAGCAAAACAACCAGCCTGACCACCACCAGCATGATCAGGCACATGGCAGTGCAGCGCCCCAGGGTCCTGGTCATTGCAGTAATGTCATTCTTCCACCAGGGGGAGTGATGTTACGTCTGAAGACAATAAAGGAGATCACTTTACCAGGTATCACAAACCATTCAACACACTTCACACTCCAGTCCATCAGGGGGAGCTATGCTCCTATTTAGTAGGGCACTCTTCACAATTAGGTAAAACTGGTGGTCTGGATAGGAAGTTAGGCAGAAGCTGACTGGGTTTCACCCAGGCAGCCCCAGTCAGGCAGAGGCTGGCTGGGCTTCACCCAGTTAGCTGCTATCTGAGCTCCACTCAGGTAGTGGGTCCCTGACAGGGTGGGATCCTGTCAGAGGCCTAGACAGAAGGACACGGAGCTGCGCCTGCTTACCGATGTGGCAGCATCCTAAGAAAGAGACATTGAAGGGAATTGCATTGCAGAGAGTGAGAAACGAAGTCATAGCAAAAGAAGAGGAAACCAGAAGGATTCTGCACTGTAAAATGCTGCCTCCTTCTGAGGCGCAGAAGCCAGTAGTCGGAACACCGAGGGAGTCATCGTCTACAAGCCTGGCTCCAGAGACCGGCAGGACAGCTAATTCCATATTAGTTGCCCAACCTTTTACCCAGGAGGCACGGTGGCAATCGTGGGGGCCGGGGCATGCTAGAGTCCCTGTAAAAAGCCTCAGGCCATCAATCAATCGGGTTGTTCCTATCCATCTGGGGGACAGAGAGAAAGACATAACATTTAGAACACCAACAACAGTTGTGAGGACCTTATGAGAAGCTCAGCAGTAAGGTATTACAACATCCAGGTGCTAGAGGAAGGCTATTGATTTCCACCTGGATAAGGGGACTCTGGATTTGCCTTCAGACCGTCCGGACTCTGCCTGCCCTGTGATCTGGTGCTCTGGATTGTGGATGCTGAAGCCTTCAGTAAAGGTAAAGAGACTGCAACCTTGTGTCCTCGTTCTTCACTGCGCCTCACACCATCCACCATCCACACACTGGGAAGCCCTGGGGACATACTTCACCTGTGGGAAGGTATACCAACTGGCTGCCATAACATCAGCCCAGCGGACCCCTAAGCAGGGTCAGTCACCCTGACCGAATACCACAGGTGACATCACGAACATTATGCCTTTAAAGACCTTTCCCCTTTTACAACGGACCTCCCGAGGGCCACGGACCGGGTCAGCCACCGTGACATTCCCCTTGAGAACCGAAGGACCCGGTACCGAGTACCCCATTGACCTACGGGGGCGCTCCAATCTTTAGGCGTCACAAACAGGATCTACTTAAGACTGAAAATCGGGTCATGTGCGCCTAAGAACTGTGCCAGAATTGTCTTTGAACTGTGATTTGCTTAAGATCTGTGTAATGCCATTTGCCGCCAAAAATTCCCGCCAAAACTGCCGCCATTACAGCACCATGAGGAGTGCACGAGAATAAGAAGGGCGTGGCATTGTGAGCATAAACGAACTGAGAAGCGCGAAAAATAATGGCCACCCAGTTCAAATATCTCTGTACCTTGAGGACGTGTCCGTCAGCAGCCGAGATCCGCCTCCTGATCCTCAATGGCGGGCAGAGACAAAGAACAAGAAACCACCCACGGAGGAGAGAGCGGGAAAAGGATGAGGAGAGAGCCAGCCACGTGGAGGACAACATGGCCAGCCGCCCGGAACCAGAGCGTGGGGTCGGAGCAGAGGACTCCCCCAGCTACCTGGAGAGGCACTGAGACCAGGCATCCACAGTTGGCGCTGACTTCCTGCAGGCTGGAATGGAGAACTGATCGACCAGCTCCTGCAGCTGCGGGTGAGCACCAAGGCTCCATGCTGGACAACGCCTGCAGAGGACCCACCGGCACCGCCACCAACACCGCTCCAGGAGCCGCTGCCAACACCAAAATACAAACGGCGATTTGGAATCCAGATTAAAATACTGTACACCGAATGCATTCAGACAATCACATAGCTGCATTTCTTGTAAAACATTTACAGATGTGACAGACAATGCTCATAGTGACACAATCGTGAGAAATGTTTGTTTATTCACTTCACAAACAGTTCTAAACCTCTATATGTTTGCTGTTTGTGATTGTAAAGCATTAAGGTTTACTGAAACTCTGCCTGTGGTGGTTTGATGTAAATCCTTGTGGCTTTTATATTCTAGGGGTTTATGGCCCCTTGTCTGATGACTCCATGATATCTCAGTTTTATACAACCTTGAAAGCTGGCCACTTGAAGGGCTGGGTGAAACTAGAGTTACATAGTGTAACAGGAAAGAAATATATCTTGGTACCGTGTTAGCCAGTAGATAGAAAAATATTTAGAACTGAGAGTCCTCAGTGGTTGATACCTTTTAATGGCTAACTGAAAAGATGGTAACAAATTGCAAGCTTTCGAGACTACATACGTCTCTTCATCAGGCAAAGACTAAAACAAATTCTGAAGAATCACATATTTATGCACAACATCGTATAGAAAAAAAAAAAAAACCACCATGGATAAGCCAGGTGACATGAAGCAGAATTACCATGGGTGATAAACAGTTACGTCCATAAATATTGGGCCAATTCTTAGATAAGGATTGTTTTATTGTCCTGTGATTAGGGTCTCTGTTGTGGTGACCCTTCATGGTCTGAGGGGCAAGTTCCTTAGTTGATGTAAAAAGACATAAATCCATGTGACACATTCATTCCTGCATTTATGACGACCTTTGACACTCTAAATGCAGGAATGATAAAGGCTCAGATGGAGCTGAAACGTCGCCCGGCTATGTGGGTCGATTAAACCTTCCACATTTTTAACTTAAACTATGGAGTGCTGCCTCTTTTTTGAGTGTCTATATATATACATATACGTAATCACTATATGTATTTAATCCTTATATGTACTTATTAACCTTTGTATGTTAACATATATAAAAGTGTACGCACTTACACTATTCAATCATACTATTCCTTGAATTTTGTAGTTTGCAATAAAATTGAGTTGTATTAGCCTTATTTAAAGCCGTATCTGAACCTAAGTGTTAAAATCATGGCAAATAAAATTGCCAAATTCTCCTTTAAATAATTCTGCAAAGAGAGAACCATCATACCATTAAAAAATACGAGTGGATTTTCATGGGCCCATGCAGTATGTGGGTACCAAGGCGTAATGGGGTGCATATGACTGACTATGCAGCAGGGCTGGCCTTGCTGCCAATGTGTAAAAATAAAGGAGTATGGAGCAGAAAATGCATATTGTGAAGTGGATTTTCATGGGCCCATCCAGTATGTGGGTTCAAAGGTTTATTGGGGTGCATGTGAATTGGTAGCAGGGCAGGCCTTGCATTCAATGCAACATTTTTTTCAGGAGTTCCCCCTGGGCATCTTATGAAAGGGGTATTGTGGTGTGTCATAATTATTGGCAGCCCAACCACTCACAGCATAGGCTACAACAGTTTAGGAGACCCACTGTTTAATAATGGCCCTTTAAGAAGATTAATGCCGCCTGATGCACCAGTAAAAATAGGCTCTGTGACTTTAAGAGTCCCTCCTTCATAAATGAAACAAGATGGGTCAGCTTTTTTAGACATTAAAAGGACCCCCTGGGGGATCGCGGTAAAAAATACTCGGGTCTCCCATAGACTTACATTGGGCTCGTTGTTATGGCCAAGTACCCGAGTATTCCAATCTGCTCGAACCGAGCAACGAGCTCCCGAGCGTTTTAGTGCTTGCTCATCACTAAAGTTTACCTATTCTAAAGATTTTAAAATCAAGCTGTTTTTGCGTTTTTTTTCTTTTGGTACTAATATTTCGGTTATGCAGAAATATCTCCACTAAATAACGAAGTACATATAAATACCTAACAATTTAATTCCACTGGCAGTAAATACATAATATTTATAACAGATCAAGATAGTTTAACTCCTAAAATAAGTGACTATATAACTACCTGGTCTGGAGCAGAGACATATCCGGCAAGAAGAGGGTCACAGTTCACATAGAATGTGAACATTATAATTCCACAGATCACCGCGCTTGGCACAATGACGCAAAGAGCCACTTGATTCACCAAGATTGCGCTGCAAGAAAATACACTCTCAAGCTGTAATCCAAGCAAAACCAACAGAAGCTGGAAAGAAGCATTTAAACTAGTCGGAGCCTAAAACTGTGTTCTATTCTATGAATATGGCACTGGTATGACACCGTAATATTTTTTGTTCTTTCCAATATCTCTTGTTTTTTGTATTTGATTGGATCAAGAATGTAGTCCACCTCTAGGCCCAGATACTGTTTATTGTATCATGCCTTTCTGCATAATTTTGCGTACTTTTACAGAATACACACATAGCAGAATTCCTTCTAACCATACATTAAATATTGAAGCGATATGTGAGAATCAGCAGATTACTGTGGCTCTGGGTTAGCAACCTGAGTTCAGTTGTTTTCCAGAAGCTTTCTCTGTCAGAATGGGAGTCTACCAGAAAGGCTAAAAAACAATTGTTAATCTGAAGTCCCTGTCACTCCAGCTCTATTCCCCACACAGTGTCGCCTCTTCCTACTTGACTGACAGCTCCCTTCCCTGAAGTCAAAAAGCATAGGGATTGCCAGTCAAGCAGGAGGAGGTGGTGCTCGGCAGAGAATAGAGCTGGAGTGACAGAGTCTTCAGACTCAGTCTTGTCATTATGGAGTTCCTTTAAAACCCGGAATCCAGTTTAATTTCGGCAACAGGGCACAAAACAATATGGGAAAAATGGTTCCGTAAGCAGGAGTCAGAAAGACTTGTGCTGACACATGCACAGTTAGGCTTTAGGCTCTGCTTACAGTCGGCTAGAGCCAGCGATGTCCTTGTGCAAGCAAGTGATTTCATTCGGCTATGTGGATGACACAGGATGCGTCCGAATTTGCATACCTCGTTGGAGCACTTCAAAAGGTTTTTCGATGATATTCAGGAGAATCAGAACATAGTATACAACTTTCTGGAAAGCAGCTCAGGCGCTGAGGAAGGTGGTGGTATTGGTTTGTACATAAAAAAACCTGGTGACAGGTTTCCTTTAATACACATATGTTTTGTGTCCTATTTGCAGATCAAACTTCTCCATTCAAGTGAACGGTTCCATGAAACACCAATCAGCACTCAGTTGCCATCTATATTGCAGCCATGTTCTGCCCATTTCTCACTGAGTAATCCTTGGAGAAACTTAGGAAACCGCCATCAGTTTTTTTTTACTAATTCAACAACAACAAATGACACATGTGTGGTAAAATCTGACAGATCGAGAGCGTATGAAAATCCGACACACTGGTGAAATCAGTCCTCTCTTGTCAATGAGAAAAACTGACTTGTGAATTCGCTTAGCAGCAGGGAATTAATTCATACAAATAAACATTTTTTACAATGAATGAGAATAGATCACTCACAGCTTAGCTTGATTTTCCGATTTACAGGATATGTAGCGCTGTACCTGGGCCTGATGGACCCCATACATGGATAGCCACAGGAAGGTGCTGCCACAAACAAATGTCCAGAAGGTGTATCGCCTGCGTGGGTCTAGGTCAAAGCTGTTACAAATAATAATTAGCACTCTCATATACATATCTATGTGAAGTCATCATTAGTACTTATTAATTATGGTACTATTAATCTTGCATCTGTTCCATTGTTTTAGTTTTGAAATACCAATGAATACATTTATTAGAGAATTGCATAGTGTTCTTTACACAGATAATACATCATTTGTGAGAATTCTTTGCACATTTTTTAAGTTCAGAACTACGACTTTTCATACCAGTGGCGGTATCAATGGTGGGACCCCAGCAATCATACAATTATCAAATGATAAATGTTCATGGGAAAACCACTTTAGGGTTAGCTAATCACAGTTTTACCAGGTATCTTCCCCTTATTGTTTGTGTTCAGTGTAGGAGCAGGTACTGTAAGTGTTGCACCTTTATTTTTTTCTGCTAAGTTTCCTATTTCCTTTTATGCATTGAAGTGGTTTTCAAGATTGGTGATGGTTGGGTGATTTGAACTACATCAAATAAATGTTATAAATGCCTCAGATGGGACAATGCTCTTGACTAAAAATAGTTGTCAAATCTTTAAAGGGAACCTGTCACCCCCAAAATCGAAGATGAGCTAAGCCCACCAGCATCAGGGGCTTATCTACAGCATTCTCTAATGCTGTAGATAAGCCCCCGATGTATCCTGAAAGATGAGAAAAAGAGGTTAGATTATACTCACCCAGGGGCGTTCCTGCTGCGGTCCGGTCCGATGGGCTTCGCGGTCCGGTCCGGGGCCTCCTATCCTCATAGGATGACGTTCTCTTCTTGTCTTCATGTTGCGGCTCGAGCGCAGGCGTACTTTGTCTGCCCTCTTGAGGGCAGAGCAAAGTACTTCAGTGCGCAGGTGCCGGGCCTCTCCTTTCCCAGCGCCTGCGCACTGCAGTACTTTGCTGTGCCCTCAACAGGTCAGACAAAGTACACCTGCGCTGGAGCCGCAGCGTGAAGACAAGAAGAGGATGTCATCGTAAGAAGATGGGAGGCGCCGGACCGGACCGCGCCCCCCAGGTAAGTATAATATAACCTCTTTTTCTCATCTTTCAGGATACATCGGGGGTTTATCTACAGCATTCCAGAATGCTGTAGATAAGCCCCTGATGCCGTTGGGCTTAGCTCATCTTCGATTTTGGGGGGGTGACAGGTTCCCTTTAAGAGCATCCAGCATATTATCTGTTTATATAGTGTCCATATTCTATGAACTATAGACAAACCTAACTGGCACTATTGTACAAAAAAAATCAATCAAAGAACAATTATACTTACTCGCCAATGTTAATTCTGGAGTAATTTCTTGCAATATCCACTACAGTAGAGGGTCCACCAACCAGTATAGCACCACGAATAGCAATTGCAAAGAAGCCAGAGATCATTACCAGTACTTGGAAAACATCCGTCCAGATGACCGCTTTCATACCACCCTATGACAGACAAGCAAAGGGTGATGGCCTGTAAAACTAAAATATTCTTGCACTCTTTATAGTGTGTTACGGCTTTCACAACACTTCGGTAACGAGGCAGTGACCCAAGATAGTAAAACTCAAATGCCATTGTTTTAACAACTTGCAAAAATAAATTCAAACTTTATCCTCCAGTTCACAGTCAGATCATCCATAGCAGTCTGTAACAATGTATTGCAGTGGGCAACAGCACTACTGTGTAACCCATGTTTGCAGCAATGACTTTGCTCTCTCTGGCTCTGAACTGTGTTCAGTCTCACACAGACCTGACACACATACAGCTCCTGTTCTGCTGCTTGCAAAACCAAATGCTGACACACCCAAACCTTATATGAAAGTTTAAATGAGAATTGTGGACATGGGCCACTTATAAGACGCGGACTGGAGGGAGAGATCCATCCCACTACCTTCCTACAGAGCTCTCCAAAAAAAAAAGCCCATATCAGGTTTCCCTAAATCTGACTTGGTCAAATAGCTTGACCAAGTGCACACTCTCTTTTACTTTGCATTGTAACCATAGCTGGGGCTGTAATTACCATGCTCTTTAGCAGGTTCAGTATGTTTCTATGCACATCCAGGGAGACACTCGTATATATGATCCCCCTCACTACCTGTTTATAATATAATTTAATCTTCTATATTTGTATTATTTATTCTGTGCAACCCTTTTGTGTGTTCATTTGTGTAATGCTTTCAATTTTATATTATGTTCTCTTTATTATTCAAAAATATAGATGAGATTAATTTTTATGTACCGTATTTTCTGGCGTATAAGACGACCCCCAACTCTTCCATATAAAATATGGAATTTGGAATATGCCCGCCGTATAAGACGGGGGTCATCTTATACGCCCAGTCATCTTATACGGCGTGTGGTTCCCAGGGTCTGGAGGAGAGGAAACTCTCCTTCAGGCCCTGGGATCCATATTCATGTAAAAAATAAAGAATAAAAATAAAAAACATGGATATACTCACCCTCGGACGGGCCCTGGCTGTCACCGCTGCTAGCGTCTCCCTCCGTTCCTTAGAATGCGGTGAGTGAAGGACCTTCGGTGACGTCATGGTCACATGAGCGGTCAGGTGACCGGGTACGGCGTGTGCAGGGAGCGATCCTGAATTTCGGCGTGTGGTTCCCAGGGTCTGGAGGAGAGGAGACTCTCCTTCAGGCCCTGGGATCCATATTCATGTAAAAAATAAAGGATAAAAATAAAAAACATGGATATACTCACCCTCGGACGGCCCCTGGCTCACAGCGCTGCTAGCGTCTCCCTCCGTTCCTTAGAATGCAGTGAGTGAAGGACCTTCGATGACGTCGCGGTCACATGTCTTCTTTAACTTTAGGTCTTTAAGAGATCATTCAGTCTTCAACTTGCTTAACTATTCACAATAACAGTAATTTTGACCAGGGGTGCCCAAACTTTTACATGCCACTGTAATTTACCCAGTGGTATTGCTGAGGAGAAATTGCACACTTCCTCTCAGATTCACATATAATACATATTAACCCCTTTCTGACATGCGCCATACTAGTACTGCTCTAGTTCCCGCAACCGCAGTACTAGTATGGCAGCACGATAGTGTGGTCTCACGGTGAGCACCGCGGCGATCATGTGCGGGTGTCAGCTGTATGTGACAGCTGACACCCCGCAGCAATGCCCACGATCGGTGCTAAAGTGCCAAGAGTGTGCAAAGCAGTCATCAAAGCAAAAGGTTGCTACTTTGAAGAACCTAGAATATAAGACATATTTTCAGTTGTTTCACACTTTTTTGTTAAGTATATAATTCCACATGGGTTAATTCATAGTTTTGATGCCTTCAGTGTGAATGTACAATTTTCATAGTCATGAAAATACAGAAAAATCTTTAAATGAGAAGGTGTGTCCAAACTTTTGGTCCCTACTGTATATCAGGTGCTCTGCAAACGCAACGTGACGCCCGCAGACCATTCCATCAAAGTCTGCATGCCTAAACGGCGATCCTTCCCTTACGTGCTCTACCATGGGCTCAAATGGTGGTTCCCCCCACATATGGGGTATCAGCGTACTCAGGACAAATTGGACAACAACCTTTGGGGTCCAATCTCTCCTCTTACCCTTGGAAAATAAAAATTGCAGGCTAAAAGATCATTTTGTGGAAAAAAATGATTTTTTAATTTTCACGGCTCTACAAACTTTAGTAAAACAATTGGTTGTTCAAAGTGCTTACCACACATCTAGACAAGTTCCTTAAGGGGTCTACTTTCCAAAATGGTGTCACTTGTGGGGGGTTTCCACTATTTCAGCACATCAGGGGCTCTCCAAACGTGACATGGTGTCATCTCAATTCCAGCCAATTTTGCATTGAAAAGTCAAACGGCACTCCTTCCCTTCCGAGCTCTGCCATGGACCCAAACAGTGGTTTACCCACACATATGGGTATCAGCTGTTGTGAATTCGGCTTGTGGGTTCCCTCCGGTGGTTATAGGTGGTAATGCAGTTGTCCTTGGGTTGCAGTCCTGGTCAGGTGTATCTACTGATTGCAGTTCTGACTGGGGTATTTAGGTTTGCAGGATTCATTAGTCCTTGCCAGTTGTCCATGGTTTTGGGAGGATTTGGATCTCTGTCTTGTTTTTCCTGCCTTGCTGCTAAATCAGCTAAAGATAAGTGGCTGGTTTTTGTTTCTTGGGCACACATGCTGTGTGCTTTATAATTCTGTGCTATTCATTTGTTTTTTCTTGTCCAGCTTAGATTGTGTCTGTATTTACTCAGTCTTGTTGGATTCTCAGGAGTTGCAGATATATGTTCCACGTCTTTAGTTAGATTGTGGAAATTTTTGTATTATCTGCTGTGGATATTTTTGGAAGGGTTTTAATACTGACCGCTTAGTATTCTGTCCTATCCTTTCCTATTTAGCTAGAGTGTCCTCTTTTGCTAAATCCTGTTTTCTGCCTGTGTGTGTCTTTCCTCTGCTACTCACCGTCAATATTCGTGGGGGGCTGCCTATCCTTTGGGGTTCTGCTCTGAGGCAAGGTAGAATTCCTATTTCCATCTATAGGGGTATTTAGTCCTCCGGCTTTGTCGAGGTGTCTAGGGGTTGTTAGGCACACCCCACAGCTACTTCTAGTTGCGGTGTTAGTTTAGGATTTGCGGTCAGTATAGTTTCCACCTACTCCAGAGAAAGTTTCATGCGGCTCCAAGGTCACCGGATCATAACAATCAGCGTACTCCGGACAAATTGGACAACAACTTTTGCTGTCCAATTTCTCCTGTTACCCTTATAAAAATAAAAATTTGGGGGCTAAAAAAATCATTTTTGTGGAAAAAAATATATTTTTATTTTCACGCTCTGTGTTATAAACTTTAGTGAAACACTTTGGGTTTTAAAGTTCTCACAACACATCTAGATAAGTTCCTTGGGGGATCTAGTTTCCAATATGGGGTCACTTTTGGGGGGCTTCTACTGTTTAGTTTACATCAGGGGCTCTGCAAACGCAATGTGATGCCCGCAGACCATTCCATCAAAGTCTGCATTCCAAAACGGCTCTCCTTCCCTTCCGAGCTCTGCCATGCGCCCAAATGGTGGTTCCCCCCCACAATTGGGTTATCAGCGTACTCAGGACAAATTGCACAACAACATTTGCAGCCCAATTTCTTCTGTTATCCTTGTGAAAATAAAAATTTGGGGGCTAAAAATCATTTTCGTGGAAAAAAAATATTTTTTATTTTCACGGCTCTGCATTATAAGCTTTAGTAAAACAATTGGAGGTTCAAAGTGCTCAGCACACATCTAGATTAGTTCATTAGGGGGTCTACTTTCCAAAATGGTGTCACTTGTGGGGGGTTTCCACTGTTTAGGCACATCAGGGGCTCTTCAAACACTACATGATGTCCAATCTCAATTCCAGCCAATTTTGCATTGAAAAGTCAAACGGCGCTCCTTCCCTTCCGAGCACTGCCATGCGCCCAAACAGTGGTTTACCCCCACATATGGGGTATCAGCGTACTCAGAACAAATTGTACAACAACTTTTGGTGGCCAATTTCTCCTGTTATCATTGGGAAAATAAAAAATTTAAGGAAAAGAGATAATTTTTGTAAAAAAAATATGATTTTTTATGGCTCTACATTATAAACCTCTGTGAAGCACTTGGGGGTTCAAAGTGCTCACCTTATATCTAGATTAGTTCCTTAGGGGGTCTAGTTTCCAAAATGGTGTCACTTGTGGGGTGTTTCCACTGTTTAGGCACATCAGAGGCTCTCCAAACGCAACATGGTGTCCGATCTCAATTCCAGCAAATTTTGCATTGAAAAGACAAATGGCGCTCCTGCCCTTCCGAGCTCTGCTATGCGCCGAAACAGTGGTTTACTCTCACATATGGGGTATCAGCATAATCAGGACAAATTGTACAACAGCTTTTGGGGTCCAAATTCTCCTGTTACCCTTGGTAAAATAAAACAATTTGGATCTGATGTAAAAAATTTTGTGAAAAAAAGTTAAATGTTCAATTTTTTTAAACATTCCAAAAATTCCTGTTAAGCACCTGAAGGGTTAATAAACTTCTTGAATGTGGTTTTGAGTACCTTGAGGGGTGCAGTTTTTAGAATGGTATCACTATTGGGTATTTTATGTCAAATAGGTCCCTCAAAGTCACTTGAAGTGTGAGGTGGTCCCTAAAAAAATGGTTTTGCAAATTTTGTGGTAAAAATGAGAAATCGCTGGTCAATTTTAACCCTTATAACTTCTTAACAAAAAAAATTATGCTTCCAATATTGTGGTACTGTAAAGCAGACATGTGGTAATGTTATTTATTAACTATTTTGTATGATATGACTCTGTAATTTAAGGGCATAAAAACAAAAAGTTTGAAAATTGCTAAATTTTCAAAATTTTCGCAAAATTTCCATTTTTTTCACAAATAAACGCAAGTCATATCAAATAAATTTTACCACTGTCATAAAGCACAATATGTCACAAGAAAAATATCTCAGAATCACCAGGATCCGTTGAAGCGTTTCAGAATTATCACCTCATAAAGTGACAGTGGTCAGAAATGAAAAAAAATGGCCTGGTCAGGAAGTTGAAAACAGGCTTCGGGGTGAAGGGGTTAAAGCTGATCCTTGGAATTACCAGAACATTTTATGAACTGCGTATTGCGAATTTAGCTTTACTAGTAGGGATTGTCCAAAACAGACAACTCATTTAAATGAAACCTATTATCCTAACTGAGGGCAGGAAGTCACGGATCAGAAGGAACAGAGCTGATTGACATACTGTAGTTTTATGTCGCATGTAACACGTGAAAGTTTTGTATTGCGCGTACAAGGTCAAATTTTCTTTTAAAGTAAATATCCCTATAAAAACAAGAAAATGTATTGTGTATAAAATATGTTTGGCTCCCTCCTTATTCGGCAAGCTATAGCGCTTACCGAATAAGCTGCAGAGGGTACCAGGATACCTGGATCATTCCTGCTGATCGGCTGTTCGATTCAGCAGCTGCATGTGTCGCTGCTGTGTGACAGTCAAGACACATGAATGAAGAGTTGTGACTGTCACATAGTTGCGACACATGCAGCTGTGGAGCAGATGCAGCTTCTTCGGTAAGCACTACAGCATGCCGAATAAGGAGGTAGCCGAAGATATTTGCTCATCTCTATTTATAATTACCAGTATGCTTGTTGAGTCCTGGTAAAGATGAAATTCGTATAATAGGCCTGGTTTGCATAAAATATATTATGGACACACTGGATGTATCAAATCTATAGACTTAAAGAAGTTGTTCACTGCTTGGATAACTCCTTGTCATTCCCTATGCTTGGCCCCGATAAAACAAAAAAGCTTATATTCCCCTCCCGTAAAAGCGCCATTCCAGATGTGTCAGCACTCCTGGGGCTCCCGTGCGGTTGTTGTGACACGTGTGCCTGGCGTCCAATCAGCGTCAGCATCACTCTCTCCGCCTTCGGAAAAATTGAAAATGAAGAGCAAGTCAAATCAGCTGCAGCCCGGACTTCCTCTTCATGTTCAATTTGACGTAAGGTAGTGACAGTGACGCCGACGCTAATTGTACGTGTGACACCCCAGGAATCCGGTTGTCACAGTGGTATTGCCTTCCTCACGGGGAGGGTGATGCCTTGCCTGGAGGTGAGAATGATCCCCTTAGCAGGTGACACTTACATGCAACACTTTCTGACACCAGGCCAGAAGGGGGAGCTCTAGACTTGGTTTCAGGGTAGTTTCCCTATATATATCCTGGCTGGAGGAGGAGTTAGGAAGATTGTAGGCAACAGTGATGGGAAAAGGAGCACAGGAGGAGAGGGAAACTGGAGTAGAGTTGCGACTGGGCTCCCTCCAGGTTCAAGCGCAAGAAACCGGCGGCCGGAAGTCTGAGGTTGTGGAGGGGGGAACTGTATGCCCCACAGCAGAAACCGGAGGGCAGCAGATTCCAAGTATCCCGGCCACAATAACACCTGAAGGCATAGCAGTAGATTAGAGCCCAGAGTCACCACAAGAAGTGACACCTAAAAAAAGGCTCGAGTTGCCTGCCATGCAGGAAGTGTCCACTGTTATGACCTGGTGGTAAGGACAATAATGGACCTGGTGGTTAAGAGCACACGGAATGACCTGATAGTTACTAATAATATAGGACGAGCTCTGAGACATGGGAACTCTGCTGACCGCAATCCCTAATCCTAGAAATAGCCGTGGATTGCTCCTAACGCTCCCTATGCAACTCGACACAGCCTAAGAAACTAGCTAGCCCTAGAGATAGAAAAATAAAGCCTACCTTGCCTCAGAGAAACTCCCCAAAGGAAAAGGCAGCCCCCCACATATAATGACTGTGAGTAAAGATGAAAATTACAAACACAGAGATGAAATAGATTTAGCAAAGTGAGGCCCGACTTACTGAACAGACAGAGGATAGGAAAGGTAACTTTGCGGTCAGCACAAAAAACTACAAAAAGACCACGCTGAGGGCGCCAAAAGACCCTCCGCACCGACTCACGGTGCGGAGGTGCTCCCTCTGCGTCCCAGAGCTTCCAGCAAGCAAGACAAAATCAAAAAAGCAAGCTGGACAGAAAAATAGCAAACCAGAGAAAAACAAGCAGGAACTTAGCTTCTGCTGGGAAGACAGGTCACAAGAACGATCCAGGAGAGAACTAGACCAATACTGGAACATTGACAGGTGGCATGGAGCAATGATCTAAGTGGAGTTAAATAGAGCAGCCAGCTAACGAATTAACCTTGTCACCTGTGGAAGGAAACTCAGAAGCCGCAGCTCCACTCACAGCCACCAGAGGAAGCCCATGGACAGAACCAGCCGAAGTACCATTCATGACCACAGGAGGGAGCTTGACAACAGAATTCACAACAGTACCCCCCCTTTGAGGAGGGGTCACCGAACCCTCACCAGAGCCCCCCGGCCGACCAGGACGAGCCAAATGAAAGGCACGCACCAGATCGGCAGCATGAACATCGGAGGCAAAGACCCAGGAATTATCTTCCTGACCATAACCCTTCCACTTGACCAGGTACTGGAGTTTCCGTCTCGAAATACGAGAATCCAAAATCTTCTCCACCACATACTCCAACTCCCCCTCAACCAACACCGGGGCAGGAGGATCAACGGATGGAACCACAGGCGCCACGTATCTCCGCAACAATGACCTATGGAATACATTATGGATGGCAAAAGAAGCTGGAAGGGTCAAACGAAACGACACAGGATTGAGAACCTCAGAAATCTTATACGGACCAATGAAACGAGGCTTAAACTTAGGAGAGGAAACCTTCATAGGAACATAACGAGACGACAACCAAACCAAATCCCCAACACGAAGTCGGGGACCCACACAGCGCCGGCGGTTAGCGAAATGTTGAGCCTTCTCCTGGGACAATGTCAAATTGTCCACCACATGAGTCCAAATCTGCTGCAACCTATCCACCACAGTATCTACACCAGGACAGTCCGAAGACTCAACCTGCCCTGAAGAGAAACGAGGATGGAAACCAGAATTGCAGAAAAACGGCGAAACCAAAGTAGCCGAGCTATCCCGATTATTAAGGGCGAACTCAGCCAAAGGCAAAAAGGACACCCAATCATCCTGATCAGCAGAAACAAAGCATCTCAGATATGTTTCCAAAGTCTGATTAGTTCGTTCGGTTTGGCCATTTGTCTGAGGATGGAAAGCCGAGGAAAAAGACAAATCAATGCCCATCCTAGCACAAAAGGCTCGCCAAAACCTCGAAACAAACTGGGAACCTCTGTCCGAAACGATGTTCTCCGGAATGCCATGTAAACGAACCACATGCTGGAAAAATAATGGCACCAAATCAGAGGAGGAAGGCAATTTAGACAAGGGTACCAAATGGACCATCTTAGAGAAGTGATCACAAACCACCCAAATGACCGACATCTTTTGAGAGACAGGGAGATCCAAAATAAAATCCATAGAGATATGCGTCCAGGGCCTCTTCGGGACCGGCAAGGGCAAAAGCAACCCACTGGCACGAGAACAGCAGGGCTTAACCCGAGCACAAGTCCTACAGGACTGCACAAAAGAACGCACATCCCATGACAAAGACGGCCACCAAAAGGATCTAGCCACCAAATCTCTGGTACCAAAGATTCCAGGATGACCAGCCAACACCGAACAATGAACCTCAGAGATAACTCTACTAGTCCATTTATCAGGGACAAAGTTTCTCCGCTGGGCAACGGTCAGGTCTATCAGCCTGAAATTTTTGCAGCACCCGCCGCAAATCAGGGGAGATGGCAGACAAAATTACCCCCTCTTTGAGAATACCCGCCGGCCAGGAACACCCGGAGAGTCGGGCACAAAACTCCTTGACAGGGCATCAGCCTTCACATTCTTAGAACCTGGAAGGTACGAAACCACAAAATCAAAACGGGAAAAAAATAGCGACCAACGAGCCTGTCTAGGATTCAACCGTTTGGCAGACTCGAGATAAGTCAAATTCTTGTGATTCGTCAAGACCACCACGCGATGCTTGGCTCCTTCAAGCCAATGACGCCACTCCTCGAATGCCCACTTCATGGCCAACAACTCTCGATTGCCAACATCATAATTGCACTCAGCAGGCGAAAACTTTCTAGAAAAGAAGGCACATGGTTTCATCACCGAGCCATCAGAACTTCTTTGCGACAAAACAGCCCCTGCTCCACTCTCAGAAGCATCAACCTCGACCTGAAATGGAAGCGAAACATCTGGCTGGCACAACACAGGGGCAGAAGAAAAACGACGCTTCAACTCCTGAAAAGCTTCCACAGCCGCAGAAGACCAATTGACCACATCAGCACCCTTCTTGGTCAAATCAGTCAACGGTTTAGCAACACTAGAAAAATTAATGATGAAGCGACGATAAAAATTAGCAAAGCCCAGGAACTTTTGCAGACTCTTCACAGATGTCGGCTAAGTCCAATTATAAATGGCCTGGACTTTAACAGGGTCCATCTCGATAGTAGAAGGGGAAAAAATGAAACCCAAAAATGAAACCTTCTGAACTCCAAAAGAGACACTTTGACCCCTTCACAAACAAAGAATTCGCACGAAGGACCTGGAACACCATTCTGACCTGCTTCACGTGAGACTCCCAATCATCCGAGAAGACCAAAATATCATCCAAATATACAATCAGGAATTTATCCAGGTACTCTCGGAAGATGTCATGCATAAAGGACTGAAATACTGATGGAGCATTGGAAAGCCCGAAAGGCATAACCAGGTACTCAAAATGGCCCTCGGGCATATTAAATGCTGTTTTCCATTCATCGCCCTGTTTAATACGCACAAGATTATACGCACCACGAAGATCTATCTTGGTGAACCAACTAGCCCCCTTAATCCGAGCAAATAAATCCGACAGCAGCGGCAAAGGGTACTGAAATTTGACTGTGATCTTATTAAGAAGGCGGTAATCAATACAAGGTCTCAAAGAACCATCCTTCTTGGCCACAAAAAAGAACCCTGCTCCCAATGGTGATGACGACGGGCGAATATGACCCTTCTCCAAGGATTCCTTTACATAACTCCGCATAGCGGCGTGCTCTGGCACAGATAAATTGAACAGTCGGCCCTTAGGAAACTTACTACCAGGAATCAAATTGATAGCACAATCGCAATCCCTATGAGGAGGTAGGGCACTGGATTTGGGCTCATCAAATACATCCCGGTAATCCGACAAAAACTCCGGGACTTCAGAAGGGGTGGATGACAAAATAGACAGAAATGGAACATCACCATGTACCCCCTGACAACCCCAGCTGGACACAGACATAGATTTCCAATCCAATACTGGATTATGGACCTGTAGCCATGGCAACCCCAAAACGACCACATCATGCAGATTATGCAACACCAAAAAGCGAATATCCTCCTGATGTGCAGGAGCCATGCACATGGTCAAATGGGTCCAGTACTAAGGCTTATTCTTGGCCAAAGGCGTAGCATCAATTCCTCTCAATGGAATAGGATACTGCAAGGGCTCCAAGAAAAACCCACAGCGCCTAGCAAACTCCAAGTCCATCAAATTCAGGGCAGCACCTGAATCCACAGATGCCATAACAGAATAGGATGACAAAGAGCAAATCAGAGTAACGGACAAAAGAAATTTCGACTGTACCGTACCAATGGTAGCAGACCTAGCGAAACGCTTAGTGCGCTTAGGACAATCGGAGATAGCATGAGTGGAATCACCACAGTAAAAACACAGCCCATTCCGACGTCTGTGTTCTTGCCGTTCAGCTCTGGTCAAAGTCCTATCACATTGCATAGACTCAGATCTATGCTCAGATAATACCGCCAAATGGTGCACAGCTTTACACTCACGCAAGCGTCGATCGATCTGAATGGCCAAAGACATAGACTCATTCAGACCAGCAGGCATGGGAAATCCCACCATGACACCCTTAAGGGCTTCAGAGAGACCCTTTCTGAAAATTGCTGCCAGGGCACATTCATTCCACTGAGTGAGTACAGACCACTTCCTAAATTTCTGACAATATATTTCTACCTCATCCTGACCCTGACACAGAGCCAGCAAGATTTTCTCTGCCTGATCCACTGAATTAGGTTCATCATTAAGCAATCCGAGCGCCAGAAAAAACGCATCAACATCACGCAATGCCGGATCTCCTGGCGCAAGGGAAAATGCCCAGTCTTGAGGGTCGCCACGTAACAAAGAAATAATGATTTTCACTTGTTGAACAGGGTCACCTGAGGAGCGAGGTTTCAAAGCAAGAAACAATTTACAATTATTTTTGAAATTCAGAAACTTAGATCTATCCCCAAAAAACAAATCAGGAATTGGAATCCTAGGCTCTAACATCGGATTCTGAACCACAAAATCTTGAATGTTTTGTACCCTTGCAGTGAGATTATTCATACAAGAGGACAGACCTTGAATGTCCATATCTACACCTGTATCCTGAACCAGAGGTAAAGGGTGTAGCATGGCTAAAGGGTGTGTAGTCGATGGGAGGTATGTGCCACATAAGTGCCTTGTTGCTGTAATGTAGCCCGGAATATTGCGTTGTTTTATATAACCATATGTTTGTGTTTCAGGACCTGTGGTGATGTCAGACCACTTGGCTAATCATGTGATAGATTACTGGGTGTGGTTAGTCCTATATAAGACTGGCTAATCCTTTACACAGCAGATATGTGTGGAGGTGAAACCCTCCTGAGTGTATTCGGCTTCAGGACTGAGCCGGATGAACTGGACACTTGTTTTCCTTTGCCTGAACCAAAGGCTATTTTGCTTTCTGTTGTTTTGCCACATGGTTTATGAAGCAATAAACCCAGTGAACTTTAAAGGAACACGTCTCCTGAGTGTCAGCCGTCGCAGCTGAGTGAGTGAAATCGCTACAAGGGGAAAAGAGAGACAATACACACTGCAAAGAAAAAAAAATGGTCTCAGAACTTCTCTTATCCCTCTATTGAGATGCATTAATACTTTGGGCCACCTGTACTGTTATGACCTGGTGGTAAGGACAATAATGGACCTGTTGGTTAAGAGCACACGGAATGACCTGATAGTTACTAATAATATAGGACGAGCTCTGAGACGTGGGAACTCTGCTGACCGTAATCCCTAATCCTATCACACACACTAGAAATAGCCGTGGATTGCTCCTAACGCTCCCTATGCAACTCGACACAGCCTAAGAAACTAGCTAGCCCTAGAGATAGAAAAATAAAGCCTACCTTGCCTCAGAGAAATTCCCCAAAGGAAAAGGCAGCCCCCCACATATAATGACTGTGAGTGAAGATGAAAACTACAAACACAGAGATGAAATAGATTTAGCAAAGTGAGGCCCGACTTACTGAACAGACAGAGGATAGGAAAGGTAACTTTGCGGTCAGCACAAAAAACTACAAAAAGACCACGCTGAGGGCGCAAAAAGACCCTCCGCACCGACTCACGGTGCGGAGGCGCTCCCTCTGCGTCCCAGAGCTTCCAGCAAGCAAGACAAAAATCAAAAAAGCAAGCTGGACAGAAAAATAGCAAACCAGAGAAAAACAAGCAGGAACTTAGCTTCTGCTGGGAAGACAGGTCACAAGAACGATCCAGGAGAAAACTAGACCAATACTGGAACATTGACAGGTGGCATGGAGCAATGATCTAAGTGGAGTTAAATAGAGCAGCCAGCTAACGAATTAACCTCGTCATCTGTGGAAGGAAACTCAGAAGCCGCAGCTCCACTCACAACCACCAGAGGAAGCCCATGGACAGAACCAGCCGAAGTACCATTCATGACCACAGGAGGGAGCTTGACAACAGAATTCACAACAGTCCACCTTAGAGTACAGATTGAGAGAGGACCTTGTGTGAAGCCTCTGGCAGCAAGGGACTGAGAATACAGCGCAGTAAGGAAGGCATCCAACCCCACCTGGCTAGGGGGATTCTGAATCACTTCCAGGCTGCCCGGATTCCAAAGACCACCTGTAATCTGTGTACCTGAACGTTATCAGTAAAAGGTAAAGATATTGCAACCTTATGTCCTCCAATTCTTTCCTGCACTTCACCATCTATCATCCTTACCAAGTGCATTGGGAGCCCTGGGGACTAAGCTCTACCTGTGGGGAGCTATATCACCTCTGCTGCCATCATCCCCAGTGGACCCCTTTAAGCAGCGTCAGTCATCCCTGGCTGAGTACCATAGGTGGAGTCACGAACATTACTCCATAAACTTTATTCCCCAACTTCATATTTTATTGGGCGCCCAGGGCCACAGACCAGGTCATTGCTGCCGTGACACATCCCTTTAAGAACCGGCCCGGTACCGAGTATCACATAATCCTGATGGGCTCTCCATATGCCTGGCGCACAGTTCATGCTAAATAGCCCCGGAATTTGCAGGAACAGGAGGCTTTTTACCAAGAAGAGTGGACAGCTTGACATTTGGATGTTTTGAGTTGTCATTATGATTTCAAAAAATAAAACACAGTAGTTTGACAATAATTTGCTTCACCCAACCAGTAACCAGTAGTGCAGAAAAAGTTTTGGTGTTATCATTCATATTCTCTGAAAAAAAGGCCAAGAAAACTAAAATTCTGCTGGAGTGTGTGAACTTTTGAGCACAACTGTATATATACAGTATTCTTGCTGTCTTGTATGTGATGTATACAGCAGTCGCAGTGTATCCTAAGTGATGTATAAACAGTCTTAGTGTATCCTACGTGATGCATATAGAGCAGTCTTAGTGTCTCCTATGTAATGAATACAGCAGGCTCAGTGTCTCCTTTGTGATGTATACTGCAGACTTCCTACTGCTTGAGTTCTATAAACGTAACACGAGCAATGGTGAATTTGCCACTGTGAGGATACACAACGTGTGATATACATCTGTGTTTGGAACAATTGCCTGCTGCAAGTTCTTCACAAAACTTATTGCAAAGAGTTGACTATGCCCCAGAGAGTTGCAAATCTAGAAATGCAGTTTTGATTAGCAACATCATTAATACCACCTAACATGACACACCTCACCAAAGAGAAACAGTTTCAGCCATCACATTATGGTTGAGTTAATTAAATGTTTGACCAAATATCACAGAATAATGTTTAAGTTGATAATTTTGTACGGCCCTTCAATGATGGTATAAATATCCAAATGGCCCCCGGCAGAGAAAACCATTCCCCATTCCTGCATTACATGATAAACATCTCTGGCGCAGACTGAACCCATTGACCTATAATGGGGTCTTTTGTATTTTCTTTAAGTTGTCTGTTATGCTGGAATAAGCAGCATAGCAACAAGAGCTATTAGTCTGGTAAAAATGATAACATTTCTGACTTAGAACTGCCAACCTATTACCATCAAAAGTGATGATGAAGCTATGTTTTTTATTCTTACCACTGATGTATAAAATGTGCATATTATTCCAGTAGAAAACAGAGATGCCCAGAGGTCCAGCCCCGTGACTAAAAAAAGAAATGAAGAAAGAAAGATTTTGAATTAAGGTTCTATAATTGGTGCTCATGTATAAACAATATAGTAAGTACGGTACCTTGATTGAGTATTAGTGCAGGCGCATAGATGACAATGCCCGTGTATAACATCTGCAGAGGAAAGAGAACAGTTTACTATCAGTACGTCTGCCTTGTACGTAATCTGTGTTCTTTCATTACAAGTATATACTTACAGTTGCCACAAGGAACTGAATAGTGCCATAGAGACGAACACTTTTTGCAAACCTCATTTCTAAATACTGTTTTGAAGATAGAGAAACATTGTCAGGAGTTTTTATTGTGCCAGAAATGTGTAGTAGTCAGTAGATGAAAAAGTGGAAATAAGGAAAGCAAATCCAGATACTGTGTATAATGTTTCATGCATGAAAGATGAAATCAGTAATAGGTTTGCAGAACTGAAATAGATAATATAACTTACATGGTATGTACTGGTGATACCCAGTCGGTAGAACATTGGCATAAAGATGTAGGCGGTCAGGGCACTGTTTAATGCCTGACCCAGACACATCAGAAGGAACTTGGCACCGTACCGATAAGCTTCAGCTGGAACCCCAAGCACTTGTACTGCAGACATAAAGCTAGCAGATAAGGACAATCCTACGGGTAATGCTGACATGCTTCTACCCCCTGTAAAGAAGTCATCTGATGTCTTCTGTCCCCCACGTGCCAAAGCATAGAACAGCCCAATGCCTGTGGATCCCAGAAGCATTGCAGCAAATACTCCATAGTCCCACAGCGAAAAAGTCAATTTATCCTTTACGTAAGGTGCGTAATCTGCCATTGGACCTAGGAGAAGTGGACAAAAAAGATAGAGATGCACAGAATTAGGGGCAATTTCATTCTTCCACTACCCTAGTTTACATATCCATGTGAGTTGTGACTGTGACCGATAGATAATAGTACACATAATGCGTACAGTATATTATTGAATCATACATATTAATGGTCACATAAGGCAGAGTTGCTGCTAGCCTAGCCGGACTGGCTAATGAAAAGGAAAAAATAAATGCACTGTCAAAACTCACCCGACTAAATCCACGGATGTCCAGATTTGGCTCCTTCGAGGACTTAACAGGAGAGTAGGCAGGGAAAAGGTGCTTTTAAATAGGAGGCAGGATGAAAAGGAGGAGTTCTCAACATCTTACAGGAGACCAAGGTGATGTAACTCTGTGTCCATGCAGCAGCAGCAGCCATGCACAACTGCACAGTAGTCTCATTTCTTCCCAATTGTGTCCTACACAGTCATCGTTAACTGGAATCTGCTTCTGTGACTCCTACAGTAGGTGAGGCTGTAGTGTTAATGATCTATTGTGAGGAGTGTTACTGTCTCAGCACATTTGTGTGCAAAGCCACTTCGCACTAACATTAGGACTTAATTATCTCCTATGGCAAAACACATGCACGTGACTAGGTGCTTCTGCACCCTATAGCAGTGTGGCAATATTACAAGCGTACGAGTTAGAATTACATTACACAGAGTATTCTTTTGCACATTTGGGGGGATATTCCATTTTTAGCTTCTTATCTGTAAGAGTGAACACCTGAATGGCACTTTAGAGAGCGTGTTTTCCAAATTATTGGTCTTTTTTAAAGAGGTCGATTGTAAAAATAAGTGAAGAATAGATTTACTGGAAACATAATGAAATTAATTCTGTATCAATGCTTTATTCATCTCAAAATCAGATCTATGTGAATAATATTTGTTTTACATTGATTTGTCCCAGCCCGATGATGAAATTAGAAGCGTATAGCCTAGAAATTAGAAGCGTATAGCCTAGGTAATAAATCCAGACTTCAACTGTGACTTTGATCATCCCTATTGTAATAGGCCAGTACATTTACAATACACATTAAATGTCCACTTGAGAATTTTAGTTTTATGTTAGAAATATCCAATAATGATAAACTATTAACAGGGGTTACAGCAATCCTCTGTAATCTGCAGTTAGTGCTCAGTAACCCATGCAGTGCCAATAGATGTGACGCACCAACAAGTGGGATCCTCCAGTACAAGGTACATTTACGTAGATGATGAGCGCCTGGTCTTCAGGGCTCATGGCAATCTGGGGAAACATGCAAGAAGCTGATAATCAAGAATGACTACTCTTTAGATGGCTTGTTCGCAGATTATTGGTGTTAGGGCTAACGGAACGCACCAAATTATAAGAGAGATGGTATAAGGTGCGTTCGCAGCCCGGGGTCCACCATGCAGAGATGGAACCTTCTGCTGAGTAATGACGGACTATATGGCGGTACAATGTGGATACACACACGGGTTAACTTCACTCTGTGTGAAGGAAGCAAACCCTGTTGCGTCACAGGGCCGCAGTACCGCACCAAGAGCGCAAGCAAGGAGTCTCAGGACTCTATCCCAAGACACAGGATTAGGGTACGTACAGACCACTTGCACTCGACACCGCAACTGGGGTGTCAAAGTAACAGAAAATATAACTTAAAGCACAAGAGTGCGTGCTGTTCCGCTTTGGCGGACGCCACTAACCACCCAGACTTGGGATAGGAAAGCGCTCTATAAGCGCACGGCGCTGCACTGGCGGTTACAGCAATAGACGCTGCATCATGTGTCTTTATGTTGACAGCTTAGTCGAGCGCTAGACAGCAAGCATCCACCTTTTGCAAACAGTCATACACAAGGGAGGGGATTTTAAAGAGCGACTTGCACTCATCAACACACACACAATTCCAAATGTACACTAGCACGGCCACGCGAACCTTTTATAACTGCAGCAAGAACAGAACCTTCCCAGAAGAACACCTTTAGGACCTTCCTAAAGGACCAATGGGATTTGCTGCAGTATCTAAGCATGTGACCCTTGATCTCCAACGAGAGATCTTGCCCTGGGCATGCTCAGAAAGAAAAAGCAGGACTTAGTCCCAAACACGTCTGCTCGCCACTGCCCAGTACTGGCTACAATGGCAGAAGTTGGAAAGGCAGCAGTAACCAGTCGTCCAGTATCAGCCTGAGCTAGACGCTGGGACCGACGTCTCCGCTGAGCAGAGTCCACTGCGGTTGGAGAAGAATGGGAGACCACAGTGGAGATGGTTCGAGATTCCCCCTGTGCAGAGGCGGGATCTCAACACCTAACAATTGGCTTGTGTAAAAATGGTGCCAATCACTCAACAAACGAGCAAGATGCTCGCTTGTCTGGTGACTGGGTCCTTCATACTGGCAATAAAGATATTATTGGCAGCACATTGTCCTGTGTGATGTGCTACAGAAAATGGTGATATTATATACATACAGAATAATGGTTTTAATGACTGTTCTGTGTGCAAAGAATTATGGTTGCCCTTAGACAGAATATTACACAATTGCCAATCAGCTTGTTTCCTGCTGTCATTTCCTGCTACTACACTGCTCAAAAAAGTAAAGGGAACACTAAAATCCCACATCCTAGATATCACTGAATGTAATATTCCAGTTGTAAATCTTTATTCATTGCATAGTGGAATTTGTTGAGAACAATGAAACCTAAAAATTATCAACATAAATCAGGTCTGGAGTTGGAATGATGTTCAAAGTCAAAGTGGAAAATGAAGTTGCAGGCTGATCCAACTTCAGTGGAAGTGCCTCAAGACAAGGAAATGATGGTCAAGTGTGTATTGCCTCCACGTGCCTGTATAACCTCCCTACAATGCCTGGGCATGCTCCTGATGAGGCGGCGGATGGTCTCCTGAGGAATCTCCTCCCAGACCTGGACTAAAGCATCCGTCATCTCCAGAACAGTCTGTGGTGCAACGTGACATTGGTGGATAATGTGAGACATGATGTCCAAGATGTGTTCAATTGGATTCAGGTCTGGGGAATGGGCGGGCCAGTCCACAGCTTCAATTCCTTCATATTGCAGGAACTGCTGACACTCCAGCCACATGAGGACTGGCATTGTCCTGCATTAGGAGGAACCCAGGGCTAACCGCACCAGCATACGGTCTCACAAGAGGTCTGAGGATGTCATCTCGGTACCTAATGGCAGTCAGGCTACCTCTGGCGATCACATTCCAAAGAAATGCCACCCCACACCATTACTGACCCACTGCCAAACCGGTCATGTTGAAGGATGTTGCAGGCAGCAGATTACTCTCCGTGGCGTCTCAAGACTGTCACATCTGTCACATGTTCTCAGTGTGAACCTGCTTTCATCTGTAAAGAGCATAGGGTGCCAGTGGCAAATTTGCCAATCCCGCTGTTTTGTGGCAAATGCCAAGCGTCCTGCACGCTGTTGGCCTGTGAGCACATCCCCCCATCTGTGGACGTTGGGCACTCAGACCATCCTCATGGAGTCGGTTTCTATCCATTTGTGCAGACACATGCACATTTGTGGCCTGCTGGAGGTCAATTTGCAGGGCTCTGGCAGTGCTCCTCCTGTTCCTCCTTGCACAAAGGCTGAGGTAGCAGTCCTGCTGGTGGGTTGTTGTCCTCCTACGGCCCCCTCTACATCTCCTGGTGTACTGGCCTATCTCCTGGCAGCGCCTCCAGCCTCTGGACACTACGCTGACAGACACAGCAAATCTTCTTGCCACAGCTCGCATTGATGTGCCATCCTGGTAGAGCTGCACTACCTGAGCCACTTATGTGGGTTGTAGAGTCTGTCACATTCTACCACGAGTGTGAGAGCACAACCAACATTCAAAATTGACCAAAACATCAGCCAGAAAGCATTGGTACTGAGATGTGGTCTGTGGTCCCCACCTGCAGAACCACTCCTTTATTGAGTGTGTCTTGATAATTGTTGTCTATTCCATTTGCACAACAGCATGTGAAATGGACAGAAGTTTGATTTACTTGGAGTTATATTCTGTTTAAGTGTTCCCTTTATTGTTTTGAGCAGTGTACATTTGAAAATTAGTTTTCCAAACCACAAACTAATTTTAAAAGGCCATTACCATCTTAAAAGTACAAAAAATAATTGAACACCAATTTGTTTATTTTACTTATATAACGCCATCATATTTCACAGCAGTTTACAGACATCATCGTCAAAATCCCAATTAGGACTAATTTCTTTATAATTATGTCTTGGGAGTGTGGGAGGAAACCCACGCAAATACAGAACCTTATTTGTTAAAAACGACTTTCACAATTATTTTGCCGTGAAAACAGGCTGCGATCACCCTATGGATGAGCAAAATGCTCATTCATCAGGTGAAATGATCTTTTGTGCAGTATAAAAGATCATCAGTGCATGTCCTCAAGAACCATGGCAGCCTATGCCCACTGAGCTGAGCAATCTAGTATAGATCCATCAGTGTGCATCCCTTGTACACACGTAGTCAAAGGGCCACAGATCAAGTTTACTCATCAGCAATCGTATCATGCTGTCAGTCGGTCCATGTAAATGGTCCACACTGAGAAGTTGACTGTATAGTCTAATGTACCATCAACATACCTGGTGCCCTCCTTTTATTCCTATGTCCCTCTGTTTCATTTTTACAAAATGGCTGCAGTCTGTGACTTATATGGCGAGCGCTTTAAGTGTTAAATGATGTTATAGCAAATGGCGTGACACTTTAGGGGAGACAGCAAACGGGTTAAACATAACTTCAAGGCAACACATGAACAAGAAAAGAGAGAAGATGTGGCACTCACCAAATCATGTTGCAATAAAAGTCCTTTATTACACCATCACGTGGATTAAGGACATCATACTATAGGCTGCGAGTATGTGCGATGGTGCATGGTGACCGAGGACGACGGCCATTTCGCGCCTGGACCCGTTGAAGTGCAGTCGGCGCGAAACGGCCATCGTCCTCGGTCACCATGCACCCTTGCACATACCCGCAGCCTATGGTATGATGTCCTTAATCCACGTGATGGTGTAATAAATGACTTTTATTGCAACACAATTTGGTGAGTGCCACATCTTCTCTCTTTTCTTGTTCATGTGTTGCCTATGGATTGCTATATTATGTTGAGCACCGCAAGGAGCGTGTAAAAACACCACCTTTTCATTGGACTAAGCTTCATGTATTTTTTGCAGTTGGATCTCTATATATTTTGCCGTTGGATCTAGTGCCGTTCTTCTTATTTCTTTTTGAGTTAAACATAATTTCACTTTCTGATTTTATACAGTCTGGACAAGTCCGGGAGTGTGCTGTGGAAGTCAGTTTCACATAGTTTTCAGGCTAATTGTCTTCCATCTTAGCCGTGGAGAAATCACCAGAACTGAAATGATGAACAACTCTGAAAAATAGAGGCAATCTTACGATAATCTTTACTGTATGATTTGGCAATAATTTTTTATGTCAAATGTCTACACTTGGATATACTTATGTAAATTCCTGTAGATTATTTTTAGGGATAACATAAACCGCCATAGCCAGTGGCTCCTTGAGTTTCCTTAAATAAAATTATTTTTCCTTTTGAATCTCTCCAACGCTGCTTAAATCTCATAAAACTTGTAACTTGGGATGAATCTTACAGTTGTTGGGGCCATAGTCCATAATCCCCCAAACCTGAATTTCACAATTTCACTACACTCCAATTGATGTGTCTGGGACTAAGTAGTTGTGTGTTATCCCTTGTATGTGCTAACTAAAAGAGGGAGGGCCTAAAGATAGTCTGAGTATGTAAAAATATCATCGGAGTGTGTGAAAAGAAGTGGATTAATGCGTATCTGAACTCATCATCTTTCCTCCATCTCATAGATCTTCCATACCTGACCTATCTATCGCAATTAACAACATCACGCTTTCCCCTGTACCAGAAGTCCGCTGCCTCGGAGTAATCCTTGACTCTGCCCTGTCCTTCAAACCGCACATCCAAGCTCTTTCCACCTCCTGTCAGCTCAATAATATCTCCAGAATCCGTCCTTTCCTCATCCATCAATCTACGAAAATGCTTGTTCATGCCCTCATCATCTCCCGCCTTGACTACTGCAACATCCTTTTCTGTGGCCTCCCTGCTAACACCCTTGCACCTTTCCAGTTCATCCTTAACTCTGCTGCCCGACTAATTCATCTCTCTCCCCGCTACTCCTCTGCTTCTCCCCTCTGCAAATCTCTTCACTGGCTCCCATTCCCTCAACGTATCCAGTTCAATTTACTAATACTGACCTACAAAGCCATCCACAACCTGTCTCCTCCATATATCTCTGAACTAATCTCCCGATATCTTCCGTCACGTGATCTCTGGGTCCTCCCTTCTGTCCTCCACACTTATTCGCTCCTCACCCAACCGCCTCCAAGACTTTTCCAGAATATCCCCCATCCTCTGGAATTCTTTGCTCTGTATCAGTCTGTAATTGTTAGTTTGCTTACTGTAAGTGATATCTGTAATTTGTATGTAGTCCCTTCTCATGTATAACACCATGGAATCAATGGTGCTATATAAATAAAGAATAATAATAAAATATAGTGCGTTATCTTTTGTACTCCAGACAAGAGTCAATGTATTATACATGTAGAACAATGCTGGAATCATGTGACTAATGATTAGTCTGATGGAAAGGTATGTGTTAATTGGGCAGTATGGTTATTTTCTCCGTGGCTTGATGGGAAAAGGGAAGTGTTGTAAATTATATGTTAATTTAAATGTTGTTGTCTTTCCAAAATAATGGGAGATAATCTGAAAGATTATGGCATATGCAATATATGTCCTTGCTTGTGACTATTGATGATATGCAAGAATTTCAATGTCTGTTTGTGTGAGATGAAGATTCATAAACATATATGATAACAAAATGCATCTCCACACTGCAATTAATGAATACACGAAGGTACGTATTTAAAAGCTTTTGATCAAAAATGTATAAGGAATCAAACCATAAGGCGGCTATCACACATCAGTTTTTTGCCATCAGGCACAATCCGAAGAATTCTGAAAAAAACGGATCCGGCGCAGATTGTGAAAAACTGATGCGACGGATCCGTTTTTTCAACGGATCCAACTTGCTGATCCAGCTAATTGGATCCCAAAAAAATTGTAGCATGCTCAGTTTAAAAAAACGGAATTCATCGCCGGATTCCGTCATTTGACCGATCCGGCACCATAGGGTTCCATTGTAGCAAACGGAGGGTGACGGATCTGTCGCTGTCCGTTTTTTCAACGGACACAAAAAACGTTACTATGTCCGTTTTTTCCGGCCGCCAGAAAACCAATTTTCAATGGATCCAGCAAAAAACAGATGAAAGGTGAGACCATCCATCACAATCCTTTGCTAATACAAGTCTATGAGAAAAAAAAAACGATCTGGCGTCAACTTTTACCGCTTTTTTCAGAATTCGCCGGATTGAGCCTGACGGCAAAAAACTGATGTGTGAAAGCAGCCTAACACACTGTACTTAAGGATGAACACTCACTTTTCTCTGCGCCCAAAAGCTACATACAGTGGCTTGCAAAAATATTCAACCCCCGTTCCTTTTATCTATTTATTTATATTACAACCTGAGTTTAAATATTTTTGGAATCCGATTTGTGTGTGATGCAGGGCCGGACTGGGACTAAAATTCAGAACTGGCATTTGAAGTTACACAGGCCCACTTGTCACATGGTGACTGTATAATATCTTTGTACACTTGTAGGCAGGGCCGGTTTTAGGCAAAGTGGGGCCCTATGCCTAGGCAAAGTGTAAAATGGGACCCCAAATGCTAACATATTGCACATCACACAAAAGCTTTTCTGTTGTATTTACAAGCGCTGAGTTCAGGCCGCTAAATGAGTTTGATCAACAATACTGAAGTTGTTCAACACTTGTTTCCCGGCCTCTTTCCACCAGCTGAGGAATAATGATGGGACAGAGCGATCACTAATAGATCACTAACAGATTACCATACAGTATCATGTTATCAGCAGCACATGTACAGTTCACACTGTCAATGTGCTGCTGAGAACAATGATTTTTGTTCCAGCAAAAACAATCTGAATATGCAGCATTTTACTTGTTTAGTAAAATACACCCCATAGTCCTCCATATATTATAATGTGCACCACAGTCCTCCATATAGTATAATACACTCCTTATAGTCCTCCATATATTAAAATACACTGCTCAGTCCTCCATATAGCATAATACAACATAGTCCTCCATATAGCATAATACACTCCTCATAGTGCTCCATGTAGTATAATGCACCGCAATAGTCATCCATGTAGTACAATTCACTTCCCATAGTATAATGCACCCCATAGGTCTTCATATAGTATAACGTATTCCCCATAATCCTCGATACAGTATAATGCAGCCCACATATAGCATAATGCAGCCACCACCCTACAGAATATGATGCAGCCACCCCAGAGTATAATGCAGCCACCCCAGAGTATAATGCAACCACCTCATAGAATATAATACAGCCCACCTCCCCATAATATATAATGCAGCCCCCATAGAATATAATGCAGCCCCCCATAGTATAACACAGCCTCCCCCATAGAATAGAATATACCCCCACAATAGTATATAATAGCCACATAGTATATAACATGGCCTCCCCCATAGAATATAATATACCCCCATAGTATATAGCACAACCCGCATAGCAGATAACACAGCCCAGGTAGCAGTATACATCACAACCCATGTAGCAGTATACAGCACAGCCCACATAATAGTATATAGCACTGCGCACATAGTAGTATACAGCACTGCCCACATAGTAGTATACAGCACTGCCCACATAGTAGTATACAGCAGAGCCCACATAGTAGTATATAGCACAGCCCACATAGTAGTATACAGCAGAGCCCACACAGTAGTATACAGCACTGCCCACATAGTAGTATATAGCACATCCCACATAGTAATATACAGCACAGCCTACATAGAGTAGTAGTATACAGCATAGCCCACATAGTAGTATACAGCACAGTCCACATAGTAGCAAATAGCACAGCCCACATAGTAGTATATAGCACAGCCCACACAGTAGTATATAGCACAGCCCACACAGTAGTATATAGCACAGCCCACACAGTAATATATAGCACAGCCCACATAGTAGTATACAGCACTGCCTGTTATGATCAGGTGACCTTGGAGCAGCATGAAAACTTTCACTGGAGTAGGTGGTAACTATACTGACCGCAAACCCTGATCTTAACACCGCAACTAGAAGTAGCCGTGGGGTGTGCCTAACAAAATCTATACACCTCGACACAGCCGGAGGACTAAATACCCCTATAGATGGAAATAGGAATTTCTACCTTGCCTCAGAGCAGAACCCCAAAGGATAGGCAGCCCCCCACAAATATTGACTGTGAGTAGTAGAGGAAAAGACACACACAGGCAGGAAACAGGATTTAGCAAATGAGGCACACACTAGCTAAATAGGAAAGGATAGGACAGGATACTAAGCGGTCAGTATTAAAAATCCTTCCAAAAATATCCACAGCTGAAAATACAAAAACTCCACCATCTAACTAAAGATGTGGAGCGTATATCTGCAACTCCAGAGAATCCAACAAGACTGAGAACACACTGACACAGTCTAAGCTGGACAAGAGAAAAACAAATGAATAGCACAGAATATAAGCACACTGCATGTGTGCCACAGAAAAAGAAACAGACACTTATCTTTGCTGAATTGGCAGCTAAGCAGGAGAAGCCAGAAAGTGATCCAACACTTCACAAGAAACATTGACAACTGGAAAGGACTAATGAATCCTGCACACCTAAATATCCCAGTCAGAACTGCAATCAGCAGATACACCTGGCCAGGACTGCGACTCAGAGACAACTGCATTCCCACCTACAACCACTGGAGGGAACCCAAGAGCAGAATTCACAACAACTGCCCACAAAGTAGTGTATAGCACAGCCCACATAGCGGTATACAGCACAGCCCACACAATAGTATATAGCACAGCCCACATAGTAGTACACAGCAGAGCCCACACAATAGTATATAGCACAGCCCACATAGTAGTAAACAGCAGAGCCACACAGTAGTGTATAGCACAGCCCACATAGTAGTATACAGCAGAGCCCACACAGTAGCATATAGCACAGCCCACATAGTAGTATACAGCAGAGCCCACATAGCAGTATACAGCACAGTCCACATAGTCGTATACAGCAGAGCCCACAGAGTAGTATACAGCACTGCCCACATAGTAGTATACAGCAGAGCCCACACAGTAGTATATAGCACAGCCCACATAGTAGTATACAGCAGAGCCCACACAGTAGTGTATAGCACAGCCCACATCTCTCCTACCCCCCCTAGAATGGCCCCACAGTCCAGTAAAAAAAACACTCCTCACCTCCCCTTGTGCCTGCAGTGCTCCCTGCTCCTGTCTCGGCAGCTGCCGCTGCACTGCCTGGGACAGTGAGTGCGTGCGCACCCGCAGTGTCAAGAGGCAGAGCGGGGAATGATGGGAGAGGAAGCGATAGCGGACGCTCTCTCCTCCATCATTGCATTCAACTGTACCGGCGTCATAGACTCACGCCGGTATAGTTGAATGCGGCAGCGGCGGCGCTGGGGGGTAGGGGGGAGGGTGAGTCGGCACGCAGCGGGCCACTACTGGCATCGGCCCTTCTGGTATTTGCCAGAACTGCCCAATGGCCAGTCCGGCCCTGGTGTGATGCATCAGCACTAAATAACCTACCATATTTTTCAGACTATAAGAAGCCCTGTTATGGGGGTTGCTGCTGACACTGCTGTTTGGGTAATATCCCCCATACTAATATACACTGCTCAAAAAATAATGGTGTGGTGAAATATGTGTATATATATATCTATATGTGTGTAGTGACATATGTCTAGGGTTATATGTGTGACTAGTGATAATGTAACATCTGTCCTGAAGGCATGTCGCACCTAGGTGTTAATAGGTACTTCCTTGGGACTAGTAGAAATTGTGTCTCCATATCACACCAGGGGGTCTAGCTAGAGCCAAGAAGAAGGTAACGTTTGGCACCTCTGAGGTCTTGGAGGGGAGATGCCAAATTGCGGCCTAAGGTGATCTATTCCTGGGAACCTGGTCACAAGTGTCTCAAGAGGGAAATAATATATATTCATTAGTAGATCAGCCGTGGCCAATCAACAAGCCAGCAATTATGATATTAACCTGAGGGGCCGGTCTAGAAACCTGACTTCAGACCAAAGTTATAAATTTAGGCTGCAGACAGAGAATTGTGTTCACATGATAGGGGCAGCCTGAGAAGCTGGTGTGATCCAATCTACATTCTTCCTACCCTCAGAGAGCAGAAGCAATTACCAGTTAGATGATTTTCTGTAAGTTTTCGCCTGTTTATTTTGATACTGTTTTGCATAAGTTGTATGTCTTTTTATTATCATATTTTTATACCTTTTCTTATTGTAAGCACTGACCCTTTGTTATTAAAGTATAAAACTTTAACAAGTTGAACCTTGAATGTTCTAAATGAATCCATAGCCTAAGGTGTGTGAGCCTTATGAGTGATAGACATATTTTTATTAGTATTATTATTTCTGGGACTCATCGCCCGTGTATTCGGTGAGTGGTGGCAGCGCGTATGAGCGGGTGTGTGGCCTGGGTCGGTGTGTGATTTATGCTCCCATTACAGCATAGGACAGAGGTTGAATGCTGGACTGAGAGTGGGGAGATAGATTAACCCTTGCAGGCACAACCCCAAGTCACATGTGAGAGCAGGCACGTGACAAATAAGCGACACCACTGAGTAGGGATCCGTGACAATTGGTGGCAAAGCGGTGGGATAGAATTATTTCTATTGGAGCATTAGTGCATAGTTTAAGCAATTATTCCCTGTACTAAAGAATTGGTATCCTTGCAAGGAGTGCACCAGTTCTCCAAGGTTCAACTCAGTGCTTACTTAGACATACTTGCAAACAGTTTCCCCTCCCCGTTTTTCTTTTCTATCTTTTATTTGGCAAAGGCTGTTCATCGATATGGCAGCCCAGTACAAGAAGCAGAGAGGACTAGAGACAGCCGACAGATCCAGGGAGCGGCTGATATGTTCCTTGATTGAGCATGACATGGAGCAAAGTGCTGTAGCATCGGGCCAAGGAGAGAGTCTGCAGCGCCGCAGAGATCTGGTCGTTGCAGTATGACACTCTGCCGCGAGGGGAGTGATGGTACATCTGATGGCACTAAAGGAGTTCTGACCAGGTATCACAAACACACATGACACTTCACACTCCGGCCACCAGGGGGAGTGGTTCTATCTAGTAGGCCACTCTTCACACTCTGGTAAAACTGGGGGTTGGACAGGAAGTTAGACAGAAAGAGCCCGGGAGAGTTCGAGAGAGGACCTGTCAGGGGTGGGATCCTGACAGCGGTCTAGAAAGAGAACAGATCGTTACGGAGCCGCGCCTGCACTACCTTGTGGCGGTATTCTAAGAAAGGACATGAAGCGAAGTTGATTGTGGAGAAGTGAAAAGCAGGATGACAGTGTAAAGGAGATAGAGCCAGTAGGTGTCATGCCGTGAGACCGAGGCAACATCCTTCTGAGGCGCATAGCGATGGCCGGAGCACCGAGAAAGTAAGAGACTTTACGCATTACTTCAACACGGCAGGACAGTTAATTATAGGTTGGCTGTCTCACCTAAATCACCTAAGCAGACAAGGGAGGCAACTGTGGGAGAGGGGCGTCTCTAGGGTCCCAGAATAACTCCAGGCCAACCCGTCATACGGGTGCGTCCTAACCCTATCATCTGGGGGACGAAGAGAGAGAGAAAGAACAACGAACACAGACACAACAGTTGTGAGGACTACCCGTGGTGCTCAGCAGGGAAGGACTACAACACACAGGCGCTAGTGGGTAGGCACTGATTTCCACCTGCAAAGGAAACTCTGGATGTGCCTTCGGACCGGCCGGTCTCAGCCAGCCCTGTTAGCAGTGCTCTGGATTGCGGATCCCAAAGCCTTCAGTAAAGAGGTAAAGAGACTGCAACCCTGTGTCTGGGGGCGCTCCAACTTGGTGTCATGAACAGGATCTACTTAAGCCTGAAAGAATCAGGTCATGTGTGCCTTGGAACTGTGTTGAATTGTACTTGAACTGTGATCCCCTTCCAAAGACTGTGTATTGCTAATTGCCGCCAAAATCCGCGCCGAGTGGGGCGCGAGGGGAGGAGCCATTGTTTCGTGGGCGGAGCCATCTGAAAAGAGCGTGGAACGAAAAGACGCGGTGAAGTGCCAATTACGGAAGTGGAACTCTGACCCCGGGGGGGAGTTAGCAGGAAGGCAGAACGGCCATGTCAGATCCAGGAGAAGCGGCGGCCACAGCCGTGGGGGAACTTCCAGACCCCGTTGTAGACACAGCCGCGGGCCTGGTACCACCGCCGGAAGCCGCGGGGCCTGCCGCTCCCATCGGCCAGCTGGACACTGCTGCAGCCACAACAGCCATAATGCCCTTCTCCATGCCGTACCTACCAGAAGTCCCGCGATACTCCGGAGAAGCCCACACGTTCACTGACTTTAAAGAGGGGATTTGCAGCCTGCTCGAGTTTTATCCCCTGACAGAGCCTCAGAAGGTTCATATGATAACTGGACAGCTCTTTGGCGCGGCTTTGAGAGAAGCGAAGTCCTGGCCCGCCGCGGATAAGAAAACTGCACAGCAGGTCCTTGCAAAGCTAAAAACCACCTTTGACACCCGCACCGCTACGAAAATTAAATTGACATTCTATGGGTGCAAGCAGAGGCCGCAGGATAGCTTACGGGACTATGCCCTCAATCTTCAGGAGGCACTGCGGGCCATCAAGCAGAGTGACCCCAGCAGCATGCAAGATGAAGATAAACTCCTGAAAGAGCGGTTCATCGAGGGGCTCCTATGCAGTAACCAAAGGGCTCAGCTATATTTCTTAGCCATGCAGAACCCAGACCTGACCTTTGCGCAATTCAAAGATAAAGCCATCCAAGCGCTCCCAGAGCGACAGCCCAGCCGTGCTGTACTCCCCAGGCGTCAAGCCCTCACGTACCACCAGGAGGTGGTGCCAGAAACACCCATCTCTGCTGAAGCCGATGCCCAGACTGTGGATGACGACTCCCCTGCAGGACTACGCCTCCAGATGCAAGAGCTGACCAAGAGCGTTGCTGCCCTAGCCCGGACCGTCCAGTCCCTACAGGAGGCCCCCAAGGAGAAGATCCAGCTGGCTTCCAGACCGGAGGATGTCCCCTGGCAGCGACAGAGGAGGATCCCGTCGACCAGTGGCCGAGACAACGATCGATCGCTTCCATCGGGAAGGATGACCGATTTGCTGCCGCTGTCACCAAGTGGGCCATCTTGCAAGGTACTGTCCTTTAAACGAGCAACCCCTGGGGCAAAGGGCCAACCCCCAGGAATAGTACGATCAGGCCCGCAACATTGGAGAGCCAAATACGTCAGAGGGCGACCAGTTCTCCCCATCGTGATCGACGGTATCCCCATGAACGCTCTGTTGGACACCGGTTCCCAGGTGACGACTATGCCCTACGTCCTCTATAAATCCTATTGGGAGGACACCGACATTACCCGTGGCCCCGATGACGATTTCACCATCATAGCTAGTAATGGTCAGCCACTGCCACAAGTGGGGTATAAGGAGGTCACCATCAAAGTGGAGCGGGTAGAATTGGAGGCCCAGGGCATTGTTATTGTTGATATTGATCGACGTGAATGTAACCCCATGATGACTATCGGTACTAATGTTATAGAAAATTGTCTTGCAGAAGTTATTGTCTTGTTGCAGCAGGTAGCCGAAACAGCTGGTTACAGCGAACAGCATGCCTTGCAGAAAGAGATCAGAGCTCTGATGCAGAGACAGCAGGTGTAGTTGACCGGTGGTGAAATTGGCCGGGTCACAGTGAGTGATTCAAACCCCATTGCGATACCCCTCAGGAGTGAAATGTTAATATGGTGTCGGGCAGCCATAGGCCTTAGGGGTAAAAATTATCAGGCCCTGGTAGAGCCGGTGTATTCAGATAACAGGCCTACTCTCCTGACAGCCAGAGGGGTGGTCGACGTCTGCCAAGGTAGGGTGCCAGTACGCGTCCTTAACTGTGGGGAGGAAGAAGTCCACTTGACCAAATACGCCACACTTGCCAAGCTGTTCACTGTTAGTAATAATGTAATACAGGCCCTGGGCCCTTAGTTTTGTCCGAACCGGCGGAGGACAATGGCTCTACAGGACAGTCAAAAGATTGGTGCCGGGAATTGTACGTAGGCATTGACTCTACCCCGTCTCACCAGAAACAGGGGGCTTACAGGGTGGTTCATGAGTATGAGCGGGTATTCAGCAAGCACCCTCTAGATTTCGGGCAGGTAAGAGCGATTCAACATCACATCCCCACAGGAGATCACCCGCCCATAAAAGAGAGGTACTGTCATGTGCCCCCAGCTCATTATCAGTGCGCCAAGGACATGTTGCGAGAGATGAAAGAGGCTGGGGTAGTGTTGTGAATTCTGTTGTCAAGCTCCCTCCTGTGGTCATGAATGGTACTTCGGCTGGTTCTGTCCATGGGCGTCCTCTGGTGGGTGTGAGTGGAGCTGCGGCTTCTGAGTTTCCTTCTACAGGTGACGAGGTTAATTCGTTAGCTGGCTGCTCTATTTAACTCCACCTAGATCATTGCTCCATGCCACCTGTCAATGTTCCAGTATTGGTCCACCTCTCTCCTGGATCGTTCTTGTGACCTGTCTTCCCAGCTGAAGCTAAGTTCCTGCTTGTTTTTCTCTGGTTTGCTATTTTTCTGTCCAGCTTGCTTTTTTGATTTTGTCTTGCTTGCTGGAAGCTCTGGGACGCAGAGGGAGCACCTCCGCACCGTGAGTCGGTGCGGAGGGTCTTTTTGCGCCCTCTGCGTGGTCTTTTTGCAGGTTTTTGTGCTGACCGCAAAGTAACCTTTCCTATCCTCGGTCTGTTCAGTAAGTCGGGCCTCACTGTGCTAAATCTATTTCATCTCTGTGTTTGTAATTTTCATCTTTACTCACAGTCATTATATGTGGGGGGCTGCCTTTTCCTTTGGGGAATTTCTCTGAGGCAAGGTAGGCTTTATTTTTCTATCTCTAGGGCTAGCTAGTTTCTTAGGCTGTGTCGAGTTGCATAGGGAGCGTTAGGAGCAATCCACGGCTATTTCTAGTGTGTGTGATAGGATTAGGGGTTCCCACGTCTCAGAGCTCGTCCTATATTATTAGTAACTACCAGGTCATTCCGTGTGCTCTTACCCACTAGGTCCATTATTGTCCTAACCACCAGGTCATAACAGGGTAGTGAGGGACAGCTGTAGCCCCTGGGCAGCCCCATTAGTTCTCGTTAAGAAGAAAGATGGCACCATGAGGATGTGTGTGGATTATAGGCAACTAAACCGCATTACACATAAGGATGCATATCCCCTACCCAGGATAGAGGAGTCCTTGGCTGCCTTAAAGTCTGCTAACTACTTTTCTACCTTAGATCTTACCAGTGGGTACTGGCAGGTTCCCGTGGCAGAAACAGACAAGGAAAAGACGGCCTTCATGACACCAATGTGCCTCTGCGAGTTCAACTACATACCTTTCGGATTGTGCAATGCTCCGGGAACGTTCCAGAGGATAATGGAGTGCTGTCTGGGGCATAAGAACTTTGAAACCGTGTTGCTATATCTGGACGATGTCATTGTCTTCTCCAGGACCTATGAAGACCACTTGAAGCACCTGGCTGAGGTGTTTGAAGCGCTGTCCAATTTTGGCTTAAAGGTGAAACCGTCCAAATGCCATCTGCTAAAACCCAAAGTGCAGTACCTGGGCCATGTGGTGAGTGCCGAAGGAGTGGCCCCAGACCCTGACAAAGTCACGGTGATCAAGGACTGGCCGCAGCCCGGTAACCTCCATGAAGTCTGGCAATTCCTCGGGTTGGTGGGTTACTACCGGAGGTTAATCAAGGACTTCACCAAGAAGGCCGTGCCATTGCAAGACCTGTTGGTGCGCCAGTCCAAGAAACCCAAGGGCAAAAATGCCCCATTCGACTGGAACGACGAACTGGAAGGATCGTTCACCTGCTTAAAGTCTACGCTGATGGGAGAAGAGGTGCTGGCTTACCCTGAGTACGACCAGCCATTTGTATTGTATACGGATGCCAGCAATGTGGGACTGGGAGCCGTGCTATCCCAAGTCCAGAAGGGTAAAGAGAGAGTAATCGCGTATGCCAGCAGGAAACTTCGCCCCACTGAAAGGAACCCTAACAACTACAGTTCCTTTAAGCTGGAGTTCCTCGCCGTCGTTTGGGCCGTGACAGAGAGGTTCAAGCACTACCTGGCCTCCGCGAAATTCACTGTCTTCACGGATAATAACCCATTAACGCACTTGGACACAGCAAAACTCGGTGCCCTGGAGCAGCGGTGGATGGCCCGGTTGTCCAACTACGACTTCACCATCAAATACCGGGCAGGGCACAAGAATGCGAATGCTGATGCATTGTCACTGTAACAACTCTGCTGGCATCACAGCATGGCCTCACATCTCTCACACAATCTTACCCACTGCTCCAGGCCATGATGTGGTTTCTGTTTCATGCCAGCTCCATGTTCTGTGTCTCTGCTCTCTGCATGCCTCATGGCTATGTGTATAGGGGGCCGGCGCCTGAACTCTCTGGTTCTTATAGGAATCAGGTGCATCTGTCTAATCAGTTCCTGACCAATTACCAAAAAGCCTCCTGTATATAGTGCAGCTCCACCCTGTGCTCTGGGCCTGTGCAATGTGTTAGCTCAGTTAGTGTTTAGCTGCTGAGTTTGCCTGGCCTTGCTCTGAGTTACTCCCTCGGAGGCTTTTCTCTGTGCTATTGCCTTGATCTTGTAGTCCGCCCTCCAGGAGGCAGAATATCCTGGTCCCTGTGTCTTTGTCCCTGTGTCTTGTTCCATTGCCTTGTCTGTACTTTGTCTTTTCTCGGTATCCTTGTCTGTGGCTTCCTTCCCTGCTTTGTCTTTCCTTGTGTTCTCAGTCTGCTTACACTCCGCACTCTTGCGGCTCTGCACTCAGACCTTGCTTCGCACTCTCTGGCTTTGCTCTGTGGCTCCGCTCTTTGCAGTTCTATCTGGCTCCGCTCTTTGTGGTTCTATCTGGCTCCGCCTCCTGTGTTTCTGCACTTGGCTCCGTCTCTGCTATTGGCTCCGCCTTCAGCGTCTCTGCTCTTGGCTCCGCCTCCAGCGTCTCCGCTCTTGGCTCCGCCTCCAGCGTCTCCGCCTCCAGCGTCTCCGCTCTTGGCTCCGCCTCCAGCGTCTCCGCGCTTGGCTCTGCCTTCTCCTTCTCTTCTCTTAGTTCCACCTTCTACTCGTACTCAGCCTCCTGCGTTTCTGTTCTTGGTTCTAGCTCTTGTGCTTTCGCTCTGCATCCGCTCTTGCGGTCTTTCTCTACTTGTTACTTAGTCCTCCTGTCTGAACAGGTTCCAACCTGTTTCTCATACCTGCCTGCAGACCGGTCCCTACCGGTTCTTCCTATGTTCCAGCCGTACCTGCCTGCCTACCAGAGAGCCAGTCGTGTCCGCCTGCCCGCCAGTGTCTGTTGTACCCGTCTGCCTGCCTGTGTCCCAGCCGTGCCCGCCTGTCAGCCAGAGTGCCAGCCGTGCCCGCTCCATTCTTTAGTGGGATCAGCAGCCACAGCCAGACATTACCCTGGAGTGGCACCTGGTAGCTTCCTATTGCACAAGTCTGACCTCACCATCAGAGGCTCCAGCGAACACCTAGGAAGCTACTTAGTCACGCCCCTTCCAGGGTAGTCTGGTTTGTGGCACAGTGGGGCCACAAACCCCCCGAGCTCACGCCCACCAGTCAGGGCGTGAGCGTGACAGTCACGCATGCCTCACTTGCCCGAAACGGAGGAAGACCCAGAAGCATTTGAAGAGGTGGAACTGCCCGCTTTCCATCACCCCAAGGCGACTCAGTGTTGTCATCAGGTGGAGAAAAGGTGCAAGAGTAAACAGGGCGCCCCGTTGAACCCTCTGCCCCATCATGGGTGGGCAGAGAACCAGGATGGTGACCCTGCGGTCCGTCGGGTCAAAGAGCTCCTGACGCAGGCAGGATTGCATCCCGGCCCGGATGATCCACCGGAGACATTACAGCTGTGGAAGGAGAGGAGCAAGCTGTTTATTCACGATGGAAAGCTGTGCCGGAGGAACATCGACCCACGCAATCATGAATTGGTGTGGCAGATCGTGGTCCCAAGACAAGATGTGCCCATGGTCCTGGGGGCATACCACGTTGGTACGGCACACTTCGGATGGAAGAAGCTGGAGAGGCTACTCCATGGGAGGTTCTACTGGATTGGCATGAAGAAAGCCATTGAGAAGTGGTGTCGAGAGTGTGGCCCCTGTAGCCTACGCAGGAAGGATCGTGACAGCCAACGGGCGCCCTTGCAACCCATCGTCACCAAACGACCGCTCAAGTTGGTTGCGTTAGACCACGTGAAGTTAACGCCCAGCCGGTCAGGCTATACCTACGCTCTCACCATCGTGGACCACTACTCCAGATTCCTGGTAGTCGTGCCGGTCAAGGATCTAACGGCTAGGACAGCTGCCAAAACCTTCCAGCAGTACTTCTGTAGACCCCATAGGTACCCGGAGAAGGTACTAACCGATCAGGGGCCAGCATTTGAGGCGGAGGTATTCCAGGAGATCTGTGATCTGTACAGGTGTAAGAAGATCAGAACCACGCCGTACCATCCACAAACCGACAGAATGTGTGAGAAGATGAACCAGGTAGTGATCGACTTGCTGAAGACCTTACCTGTGGAGGAACGGAACTTGTGGCCCACAAAGTTGCCAGACCTGGTGGATATGTACAACCACATCCCAGTGAATTCCACCAATTGCACCCCAGCATACCTGATGCGAGGGAGGTCTAGTAAGTTGCCTGTGGACCTGGACATGGGGGTCCTGTCCTACGAAGATATCTCGCCCGATGCAGATTGGGATACGGAGAGGCAGCAAAAGTAGCGCAAAGTACAGGAATGTGTGGAAAGAAGCCTTGCCCAAGCCAGACAGAAACAAGAAAGGGACTACAAGCAGCATGCCCCTGCGGCTCCCTTGTCCCCTGGAGAGCAAGTACTCAAACAAAAGAGGAGGCTACACAAGCTGGATGACCAATGGGAAGCGGAACCATATACCATTCTGCCATCTGATTTTGACAATACAAAGGTCTGTCTCATCAGCAAAGATGGAGGGGAAACCTCAACGGCAATATCCAGGGACCACCTTAAGATATGCCCTGATAAACTGAGAGATGAGGAAGCCGACCCTGGGACGACTCCGGCCGCGGAAGGAGAAAAGATGATACACACTGTTCTTGGTGACTTTCCCCAGTCTTGGACGCAAATAAATCAGGCCATCGTGGTACCTGTCCTGACGTTTCGCCAACTGACCCCGCCAGAACTAGATGTGGAGCCAGGTCATCCAGATCCGCCATCACAACAGACCTCACCAGAAGATGCCATGCCCACTGCTGAACCGACAAGTCTTCCCTCCGCTAGTGGTGAATCTGCCATGTCCATCGGTAGTAGTAGCGGTTTTGAGAACTCCAACGTGCCAGTACTGCCCAGACTCACTAGGAGTGTAGCTAGAAGACAGTGCACTACACCAGTGATAGCAAACTTAGCGGACCCTGTTAGGCCCATAACAGCCCCTGCACTGCGGAGGTCCACACGTAGCACCCAGAATTAGACTCCCCTTCGCTACAAAGCTTGGAGATACTAATGATAAGTGCTATTGTTTGTGTAAATATCTTTGTTACAAGTTTAAAAATGGACAACGGAGTAATGGACAGTGAATTGCTCCAAAAACTTCACAGGGGCCCCTTTGTTTACCCGCGGTCCCTGCTGCTTTAAAGTGCCACCCAACTGAACTGAGAGTCATGAACTGTGTGTGACCAAACTTTTGCAACGTTCAAGCGTCTTCACCTCCCATAAAGGGAAGTACTGTTATGTTTATTTATTCATAATGTTTCACAAATTTTATATGTTTTATGTTAACATGTATCGTTGTTCTTCTTCTTCCCAGTCCAGGAGTACTGGATTTAACCGGGGGTGGGGGGGTGGGGGGGTGCAGCGCCCCAGAGATCTGGTCGTTGCAGTATGACACTCTGCCGTGAGGGGAGTGATGGTACGTCTGATGGCACTAAAGGAGTTCTGACCAGGTATCACAAACACACATGACACTTCACACTCCAGCCACCAGGGGGAGTGGTTCTATCTAGTAGGCCACTCTTCACACTCTGGTAAAACTGGGGGTTGGACAGGAAGTTAGACAGAAAGAGCCCAGGAGAGTTCGAGAGAGGACCTGTCAGGGGTGGGATCCTGACAGCAATCTGTTATGAACAGGTGATTCAGAACCACAATGGACCTGGTGGTTACGAGCACAGAAAATGACCTGATAGTTGCTAATCACATAGGACGAGCTCTGAGACGTGGGAACTCTGCTGACCGCAATCCCTAATCCTATCACACCACACTAGAGGTAGCCGTGTAGCGCTCCTGACCAGACCTAGGCGCCTCGGGCACAGCCTGAGAAACTAGCTAGCCCTGAAGATAGAAAAATAAGCCTACCTTGCCTCAGAGAAATTCCCCAAAGGAATAGGCAGCCCCCACATATAATGACTGTGAGCTAAGATGAAAACACAAACACAGAGATGAAATAGATTTTAGCAAAGTGAGGCCCGACTTACTAAATAGAACGAGGATAGGAAAGATAGCTTTGCGGTCAGCACAAAAACCTACAAACAACCACGCAGAGGGCGCAAAAAGACCCTCCGCACCGACTAACGGTACGGAGGTGCTTCCTCTGCGTCCCAGAGCTTCCAGCAAGCAACACAAACCAATATAGCAAGCTGGACAGAAAAAATAGCAAACAAAAGTAACACAAGCAGAACTTAGCTTAAGCAGGGCAGACAGGCCACAAGAACGATCCAGGAGAGAGCAAGACCAATACTGGAACATTGACTGGAGGCCAGGAACAAAGAACTAGGTGGAGTTAAATAGAGCAGCACCTAACGACTTAACCTCGACACCTGAGGAAGGAAACTCAGAAGCCGCAGCCCCACTCACATCCACCAAAGGAAGCTCATGGACAGAACCAGCCGAAGTACCACTCATGACCACAGGAGGGAGCTTGACCACAGAATTCACAACAGCGATCTAGAAAGAGAACAGATCGTTACGGAGCCGCGCCTGCACTACCTTGTGGCGGTATTCTAAGAAAGGACACGAAGCGAAGTTGATTGTGGAGAAGTGAGAAGCAGGATGACAGTGTAAAGGAGATAGAGCCAGTAGGTGTCGTGCCGTGAGACCGAGGCAACATCCTTCTGAGGCGCATAGCGATGGCCGGAGCACCGAGAAAGTAAGAGACTTTACGCATTACTTCAACACGGCAGGACAGTTAATTATAGGTTGGCTGTCTCACCTAAATCACCTAAGCAGACAAGGGAGGCAACTGTGGGAGAGTGGCGTCTCTAGGGTCCCAGAATAACTCCAGGCCTACCCGTCATACGGGTGCGTCCTAACCATATCATCTGGGGGACGAAGAGAGAGAGAAAGAACAACGAACACAGACAACAGTTGTGAGGACTATCCCGTGGTGCTCAGCAGGGAAGGACTACAACACACAGGCGCTAGTGGGTAGGCACTGATTTCCACCTGCAAAGGAAACTCTGGATGTGCCTTCGGACCGGCCGGTCTCAGCCAGCCCTGTTAGCAGTGCTCTGGATTGCGGATCCCAAAGCCTTCAGTAAAGAGGTAAAGAGACTGCAACCCTGTGTCTGGGGGCGCTCCAAGTCCACCTCAGAGAGACCCAGCAATGCCAGCTCTCGCAGAGGAGATACAGTACCTGCTGGAAATGCCAGTGCTGAGGAGCCTATGGACTGTACTCAGGGCCGGCGTCAGCACCTGGCGCACCTGGGCAAATGCCGGGGCCCTAGAGAGAGAGGGGGGCCCACTCACGCTATCATAGATACAGCTGGGAGAGCAGAGCAGGAGAACATGCTCTCTCCGCCCACAAAGTCACTGCTGGCTGCCTTCTCTTAACCCCCTATGTGCCAGCTCTGACACAAGCATCTTCTCACTCAGTCAGTGCAGCCAGGCAGGCACACATAGGGGTTAAGAGAACGCAGCCAGTGTGACTGTTTGTGGGCGGAGAGAGCCCCTGGCTGGCTGCAGTGCTGAACTTATTATCAGGCAGATTCCGGAGGAGCTCCATCCTACCAGTGCCTGAGTGAGTGCAAACTAAAGTATCCAGCAGTGGTTGGACTTGTGGCTCAGTCTGCTGCTGTCTGTCTCCGCTGCCTAAAAATGTGGGTGATGTCTGGAGGAGGAGATGGTGGAGAGCAGCCTGCAACCTGCAGCCGCCCAGCTCACCCAGAACCCCAGAATACATGCATTCCTCACCAACCTGCACCAGTGGGGTAGGAAGAAGCTTAACCCCTTCCCATCTGTATGAAGGTTATTGCTGAACCTTAAAGATAATAATCTGACCCGCATAAATGGGGTTAACCAGATGCCAGGAGAAAGGGGAGCTGCTGCCATGGATAAAACTGAGCTGTGGGCTGTATGTTGGGGCCCCGTGGCCCCAGGCTGGTGACTGGAGGGACTCTGCCCAGTGCTGGCATGTGGGTGATTTCTGCGTCTCAGCTTCTCTCCTCCACATCACACTGTGCAGTCACAGCAACATTGGTTGTCTCTGTCCAGGTCCCAGCAGCTGCCACTGCTCCCACCAAGGACATGGCATCACTTAACCCTTCCCCTGCGGCCACCGGCAACAAATCCACATTATTCCTTGATTAAATCAGGTTCCAACCCAATAGAGGAGCAGATATTTCCTGCTGCCATTAGGGTCCGGGAGGGGGTGACATTGGCTGCCCTGCTACTCTGTAGTGGCGGGTGACAAGTGTAACATGGGGTAACGATGACGGAGAAATGCACAGGATAATAGTGAGCGTGACAGAGGGCAGTGTATGGTATGGAGCAGTCAGGGGGTGGGCTGCAGGATCCCCCCATACTGTACATGACTGCTCAGGACATGGAGGCGTTTAATGAGCTTCTAATGACAGGGCACTAATTGGGTCATTAGGGTTTGTGGAAAGGATTCAGTATCAGGTCCCTCATTAATGCCCGAGCCGCCTGTTACTTTGTAGCACAGATCTGTTGGGGCCGCAAAACCAAACAACGTTGTTTATGTAGAAAAGTCTTTGTTTCATAGAAAAACTCAAAACAGAAAAGCACCTCTCCTGTATATATACACTGCACAGCACCTTTCCTCCTGTATATATACACTGCACAGCACCTCTCCTGTATATATACACTGCACAGCACCTTTCCTGTATATATACACTGCACAGCACCTATCCTCCTGTATATATACACTGCACAGCACCTCTCCTGTATACATACACTGCACAGCACCTTTCCTCCTGTATAGATACACTGCACAGGACCTCTCCTGTATATATACACTGCAGAATTTACAATAGCTGTCACTCATGTAAGAAGTGAAATCTGGCATTGTACTATACATTTCTCTGCCGTATCTGGGCATCATAAATCGGGGTATGTGTTAAAGGGGGGGGGGGGGCCCACTGAGACTCTTTCGCCCGGGGCCCTCGAAAACCTGGAGCCGGCCCTGATCTGAAGCCACCAGTGAGGGTCTGGCTAAAAATCTTCAACTCCATCATCGCCCCAATCCTCCTGTATGGCAGCGAAGTCTGGGGTCCTCACACCTACCCAGACTGGTCAAGGTGGGATTCCAGTTCAACAGAAATATTCCACCTGGAATTCTGCAAGCACCTTCTCCAGGTCCATCGGAGCACCTCCAACAGTGCTTGTTGGGCCGAGCTGGGCAGATTCCCTCTACACCTAACAGTTCTAAAGAGGGCGCTGTCTTTCCGGGCTCACCTGCATAGGAGCAATCCAAGCTCCCATCACCATAAAGCCCTGATACATGTAGGTGAAACAGAAAAACCAGAACCCTCGGAACAACCCAGCCAAACCCAACCGGACCAGAACACCAATCACAACAACCTGACAAAAGCCGGAATCAGGAAGATGGCAGACGAAGGCCAGGAGAGGTATGTCAGTGACTGGAAGAATGATATCATCAGCTCACAGAAACTGACCATGTACCGGAGCCTACAGAGAGACTACAGTCTGGCCCCATATCTGGAGAAACTCCCGGACCCCAGAGACCACAAGATCATGAGTCGATACAGACTTAGTGCCCACAGTCTGGCCATCGAATGTGGCCGACACAGGCAGAACTAACATAGTAACATAGTAACATAGTTAGTAAGGCCGAAAAAATACATTTGTCCATCCAGTTCAGCCTATATTCCATCATAATAAATCCCCAGATCTACGTCCTTCTACAGAACCTAATTGTATGATACAATATTGTTCTTCTCCAGGAAGACATCCAGGCCTCTCTTGAACCCCTCGACTGAGTTCGCCATCACCACCTCCTCAGGCAAGCAATTCCAGATTCTCACTGCCCTAACAGTAAAGAATCCTCTTCTATGTTGGTGGAAAAACCTTCTCTCCTCCAGACGCAAAGAATGCCCCCTTGTGCCTGTCACCTTCCTTGGTATAAACAGATCCTCAGCGAGATATTTGTATTGTCCCCTTATATACTTATACATGGTTATTAGATCGCCCCTCAGTCGTCTTTTTTCTAGACTAAATAATCCTAATTTTGCTAATCTATCTGGGTATTGTAGTTCTCCCATCCCCTTTATTAATTTTGTTGCCCTCCTTTGTACTCTCTCTAGTTCCATTATATCCTTCCTGAGCACCGGTGCCCAAAACTGGACACAGTACTCCATGTGCGGTCTAACTAGGGATTTGTACAGAGGCAGTATAATGCTCTCATCATGTGTATCCAGACCTCTTTTAATGCACCCCATGATCCTGTTTGCCTTGGCAGCTGCTGCCTGGCACTGGCTGCTCCAGGTAAGTTTATCATTAACTAGGATCCCCAAGTCCTTCTCCCTGTCAGATTTACCCAGTGGTTTCCCATTCAGTGTGTAATGGTGACATTGATTCCTTCTTCCCATGTGTATAACCTTACATTTATCATTGTTAAACCTCATCTGCCACCTTTCAGCCCAAGTTTCCAACTTATCCAGATCCATCTGTAGCAGAATACTATCTTCTCTTGTATTAACTGCTTTACATAGTTTTGTATCATCTGCAAATATCGATATTTTACTGTGTAAACCTTCTACCAGATCATTAATGAATATGTTGAAGAGAACAGGTCCCAATATTGACCCCTGCGGTACCCCACTGGTCACAGCGACCCAGTTAGAGACTATACCATTTATAACCACCCTCTGCTTTCTATCACTAAGCCAGTTACTAACCCATTTACACACAATTTCCCCCAGACCAAGCATTCTCATTTTGTGTACCAACCTCTTGTGCGGCACGGTATCAAACGCTTTGGAAAAATCGAGATATACCACGTCCAATGACTCACCGTGGTCCAGCCTATAGCTTACCTCTTCATAAAAACTGATTAGATTGGTTTGACAGGAGCGATTTCTCATAAACCCATGCTGATATGGAGTTAAACAGTTATTCTCATTGAGATAATCCAGAATAACATCCCTCAGAAACCCTTCAAATATTTTACCAACAATAGAGGTTAGACTTACTGGCCTATAATTTCCAGGTTCACTTTTAGAGCCCTTTTTGAATATTGGCACCACATTTGCTATGCGCCAATCCTGCGGAACAGACCCCGTCGCTATAGAGTCCCTAAAAATAAGAAATAATGGTTTATCTATTACATTACTTAGTTCTCTTAGTACTCGTGGGTGTATGCCATCCGGACCCGGAGATTTATCTATTTTAATCTTATTTAGCCGGTTTCGCACCTCTTCTTGGGTTAGATTGGTGACCCTTAATATAGGGTTTTCATTGTTTCTTGGGATTTCACCTAGCATTTTATTTTCCACCGTGAATACCGTGGAGAAGAAGGTGTTTAATATGTTAGCTTTTTCCTCGTCATCTACAACCATTCTTTCCTCACTATTTTTTAAGGGGCCTACATTTTCAGTTTTTATTCTTTTACTATTGATATAGTTGAAGAACAGTTTGGGATTAGTTTTACTCTCCTTAGCAATGTGCTTCTCTGTTTCCTTTTTGGCAGCTTTAATTAGTTTTTTAGATAAAGTATTTTTCTCCCTATAGTTTTTGAGAGCTTCAATGGTGCCATCCTGCTTTAGTAGTGCAAATGCTTTCTTTTTACTGTTAATTGCCTGTCTTACTTCTTTGTTTAGCCACATTGGGTTTTTCCTATTTCTAGTCCTTTTATTCCCACAAGGTATAGGCTTATACTGCCTATTTAGGATGTTCTTAAACATTTCCCATTTATTATCTGTATTCTTATTTCTGAGGATATTGTCCCAGTCTACCAGATTAAGGGCATTTCTAAGCTGGTCAAACTTTGCCTTCCTAAAGTTCAGTGTTTTTGTGACTCCCTGACAAGTCCCCGTAGTGAAAGACAGGTGAAACTGTACAATATTGTGGTCGCTATTTCCTAGATGCCCGACCACCTGCAGATTTGTTATTCTGTCAGGTCTATTAGATAGTATTAGGTCTAAAAGTGCTGCTCCTCTGGTTGGATTCTGCACCAATTGTGAAAGATAATTTTTCTTGGTTATTAGCAGAAACCTGTTGCCTTTATGGGTTTCACAGGTTTCTGTTTCCCAGTTAATATCCGGGTAGTTAAAGTCCCCCATAACCAGGACCTCATTATGGGTTGCAGCTTCATCTATCTGCTTTAGAAGTAGACTTTCCATGGTTTCTGTTATATTTGGGGGTTTGTAACAGACCCCAATGAGAATTTTGTTACCATTTTTCCCTCCATGAATTTCGACCCATATGGACTCGACATCCTCATTTCCTTCGCTAATATCCTCCCTTAAAGTGGACTTTAGACAAGACTTTACATAGAGACAAACCCCTCCTCCTCTCCGATTTTTACGATCCTTTCTAAACAGACTGTAACCCTGTAAGTTAACTGCCCAGTCATAGCTTTCATCTAACCATGTCTCGGTTATTCCCACTATGTCAAAGTTACCTGTAGATATTTCTGCTTCTAGTTCTTCCATCTTGTTTGTCAGGCTTCTGGCGTTTGCGAGCATGCAGTTTAGAGGATTTTGTTTTGTTCCAATCTCCTCGCTGTGGATTGTTTTAGAAATGTTCTTACCTCCCTTCTGAGTATGTTTTCCTGGATCTTCTTTGTTCGAGTCTAATGTTTTTCTTCCCGTCCCCTCTTCTTCTAGTTTAACGCCCTCCTGATTAGGGTTGAGCGAAACGGGTCGAACATTTTCAAAAGTCGCCGACTTTTGGCTAAGTCGGGGTTTCATGAAACCCGATCCGACCCCTGTGCGGGGTCGGCCATGCGGTACGCGACTTTCGCGCCAAAGTCGCGTTTCAATGACGCGAAAAGCGCCATTTCTCAGCCAATGAAGGTAAACGCAGAGTGTGGGCAGCGTGATGACATAGGTCCTGGTCCCCACCATCTTAGAGAAGGGCATTGCAGTGATTGGCTTGCTGTCTGCGACGTCACAGGGGCTATAAAGAGGCGTTCCCGCCGACCGCCATCTTACTGCTGCTGATCTGAGCTTAGGGAGAGGTTGCTGCCGCTTTGTCAGAAGCAGGGATAGCGTTAGGCAGGGTCCATTAACCACAAAACCGCTTGTGCTGCAGCGATTTGCACTGTCCAACACCACCCTCGGTGTGCAGGGACAGTGGAAGTTTTTTTTTTTTTTTTTTTCCCCTCAGCGCTGTAGCTCATTGGGCTGCCCTAGAAGGCTCCCTGATAGCTGCATTGCTGTGTGTACGCCGCTGTGCAAACCAACTGCTTTTTTCAAAGCACAAATCCTCTTGTTCCTTCCTTTCTGCACAGCTATCTTTTTTGTTTGTCCACACTTTTTATTTCATTTGTGCATCAGTCCACTCCTTATTGCTGCCTGCCATACCTGGCTGAGATTACTGCAGGCAGGGAGATAGTAGCTGCCTGCCATACCTGGCTGAGATTACTGCAGGCAGGGAGATAGTAATTGTAGGACATTCCCTGTTTTTTTTTTTTTTTTTTTTTTGGTGGGAGATTAAGATTGGCAATTTGGCATTTCTGCTAGAGTGCCATCCCTGTGTGTGCCATCTCTCTCACATAGTGGGCCATAGAAAGCCTTTTCATTTTTCTGTATTTTTTTTTGTGGGGTGTATAAATTCTCCCTGATAAAAATACAGTGGGAGATTAATATTGGCCTTTGGGCTTGTGTGCCAGTCCTGAGTGTGCCATCTCTCTCACAAATAGTGGGCCATAGAAAGCCTATTTATTTTTTTTTTTGGTTTTATAAATTCTCCCTGAAAAAAAGGGAGATTAATATTGGCCTCTGGGCTTGTGTGCCAGTCCTGAGCGTGCCATCTGTGCCAGCCCTGAGCGTGCCATCTCTCTCACAAATAGTGGGCCATAGAAAGCCTATTTAATTTTTTTTTTTGTTTTATAAATTTTCCCTGAAAAAAGGGAGATTAATATTGGCCTCTGGGCTTGTGTGCCAGTTGTGAGCGTGCCATCTGTGCCAGTCCTGAGCGTGCCATCTCTCTCACAAATAGTGGGCCATAGAAAGCCTATTTAAATATTTTTTTGGTTTTATAAATTCTCCCAGAAAAAAAGGGAGATTAATATTGGCCTCTGGGCTTGTGTGCCAGTCCTGAGCGTGCCATCTGTGCCAGCCAGCCCTGAGCGTGCCATCTCTCTCACAAATAGTGGGCCATAGAAAGCCTATTTAATTTTTTTTTTTGTTTTATCAATTTTCCCTGAAAAAAGGGAGATTAATATTGGCCTCTGGGCTTGTGTGCCAGTTGTGAGCGTGCCATCTGTGCCAGTCCTGAGCGTGCCATCTCTCTCACAAATAGTGGGCCATAGAAAGCCTATTTAAATATTTTTTTGGTTTTATAAATTCTCCCAGAAAAAAAGGGAGATTAATATTGGCCTCTGGGCTTGTGTGCCAGTCCTGAGCGTGCCATCTGTGCCAGCCAGCCCTGAGCGTGCCATCTCTCTCACAAATAGTGGGCCATAGAAAGCCTATTTAATTTTTTTTTTTGTTTTATCAATTTTCCCTGAAAAAAGGGAGATTAATATTGGCCTCTGGGCTTGTGTGCCAGTTGTGAGCGTGCCATCTGTGCCAGTCCTGAGCGTGCCATCTCTCTCACAAATAGTGGGCCATAGAAAGCCTATTTAAATATTTTTTTGGTTTTATAAATTCTCCCAGAAAAAAAGGGAGATTAATATTGGCCTCTGGGCTTCTGTGCCAGTCCTGAGCGTGCCATCTGTGCCAGTCCTGAGCGTCCCATCTCTCTCACAAATAGTGGGCCATAGAAAGCCTATTTTATTTTTTTTTTGGGTTTTAGAAATTCTCCCTGAAAAAAGGGAGATTAATATTGGCCTCTGGGCTTGTGTGCCAGTTGTGAGCGTGCCATCTGTGCCAGTCCTGAGCGTGCCATCTCTCTCACAAATAGTGGGCCATAGAAAGCCTATTTAAATATTTTTTTGGTTTTATAAATTCTCCCAGAAAAAAAGGGAGATTAATATTGGCCTCTGGGCTTCTGTGCCAGTCCTGAGCGTGCCATCTGTGCCAGTCCTGAGCGTCCCATCTCTCTCACAAATAGTGGGCCATAGAAAGCCTATTTTATTTTTTTTTTGGGTTTCAGAAATTCTCCCTGGAAAAAAAAAGGGAGATTAATATTGCCCTTTGGGCTTGTGTGCCAGTACTAAGCGTTCCATCTCTCTCTCTCTCTCAGTCAGTGGGCCATAGAACGCATATTTTTGGTTTTATTTGTTTTCTAAATTCTCCCTGAAAAAATCATTTTATTTTATTTGGTTTCTAAATTCTTCCTGATAAAATCATATTTTTTTTATTATTTTTATTTCTAAAGTCTCCCTGAAAAAAAAAAAAAAAAAACAACCAAAAAAACAGTGGGAGATTAATATTGGCCTTTCTGCTTGTGTGCCAGTCTTGACTCCTGGGTGTGCCATCTCTCTCTCTCTCTCTCTCTCTCTCTCCAATTGTGGTCCATAGAAAGCCTATATTTTTTTTCCTTGATTTGGGTTCTAAAATCTACCAGAGAAAATAACTACATCAATCATTGGTAGAAAAATATTGGCCTCTGGGCTTGTGTGCCACTCCTGATTCCTGTGTGCGTCATCTCTCACTCAGTGGCCCATAGAAAGCATATAGTTTGTTACATTTGTTTTCTAAATTCTCCCTGCAAAAATCTATTTTTTTTTTTTTGGGGGGTTTCTAAAGTGTTCCTGAAAAAAATAAAAATAAAAAAAAAATAATAGTGTGACATTAATATTAACATTTGTGCTTCAGTGACAGTCCTGCGTGTGGGGCATCTCTCTAATTTGCAGCCACCAAAAAAAGAGTGTGTAACATTGGGCCTGATTTTCGCTGTGGTCTCACCAACCTGTAAAGGGGTAGCTAAATCATACTGAAGTTATAGCTCACCGTGTAAGTTGTGTGACTGCAACAAATAACGTTAGTTTGGTTACGTTTTTAAAACAATGAGGAAGTCTAGTGGAAGAGGTCGTGGCCGGGGGCGTTCATTGTCAGCTGGTAATGAGGGTAGTGGTAGTGGTGGAGCATCAGGTGGTCGTGGGGGAAAAAATATTGCACCTAAGTCTGGAGCTGTGGAGCCAGGTTCGTCGTCCGGCTACACAAGGCCTCGAACGCTCCCTTTTCTGGGATTAGGAAAACCGCTTTTAAAGCCGGAGCAGCAAGAGCAAGTTTTGGCTTATCTTGCTGACTCAGCCTCTAGCTCTTTTGCCTCATCTCGTGAAACTGGTAAAAGTAAAAGCAGCGCGTCGTTAGTGGATGTTCACGGTCAGGGACAAGTCACTTCCTTGTCCTCTTCAGCAAAAACAACAACAGAGAAGAATGCAGCAGGCGACACAACGGGTTACTCCATGGAGCTCTTTACACATACCGTCCCTGGCTTAGAAAGTGAAGCAGTTAACAGTCCATGCCCATTACAAATTGAATCTGACATGGAGTGCACTGACGCACAGCCACAGCCAGACTACTATGCTGGTCCTTTGACTCAGACCACAACATTGCCCTCGCAGGGTGCTGATCAAGAATCAGACCCTGATGAGACTATGTTGCCCCATCACGAACGCTATACCACCGAACGACACGGTGACACAGACGAAGTTGCGCAGGAGGTACAAGAAGAGTTATTAGATGACCCAGTTCTTGACCCCGATTGGCAGCCATTGGGGGAACAGGGTGCAGGCGGCAGCAGTTCTGAAGCAGAGGAGGAGGAGGGGCCGCAGCAGGCATCAACATCGCCACAGGTTCCATCTGCCGGGCCCGTATCTTGCCCAAAACGCGTGGCAAAGCCAAAACCTGGTGGAGGACAGCGTGGCCATCCGGTTAAAGCTCAGTCTGCAATGCCTGAAAAGGTATCCGATGCTAGAAAGAGTGCAGTCTGGCATTTTTTTAAACAACATCCAATTGATCAGCGCAAAGTCATCTGTCAAAAATGTTCTACTTCCTTAAGCAGAGGTCAGAATCTGAAAAGTCTCAATACTAGTTGCATGCATAGACATTTAACCACCATGCATTTGAAAGCTTGGACTAACTACCAAACGTCCCTTAAGGTTGTTGCACCCTCGGCCAATGAAGCTAGTCATCAACGCAACATCCCTTCCGGCAGTGTAGGACCACCATTTAGCGCACCACCTGCTGTATCTGTGCAGGTATCTTTGCCAGGCCAAAGCAGTCAGGGTCAGGGAATCACCAGTTTCGTAGTAGGAAACACTGCATCTAGGGCACCGGCGGCAACAATACCATCTCCCACCGTCTCTCAGTCTGCCATGTCCACCGGCACCCCCGCTAGTTCCACGATCTCCAGCTCTCCAGTCCAGCTCACCCTACATGAGACTATGGTTAGAAAAAGGAAATACTTAGCCTCGCATCCGCGTACACAGGGTTTGAACGCCCACATAGCTAGACTAATCTCGTTAGAGATGATGCCCTACCGGTTAGTTGAAAGCGAAGCTTTCAAAGACCTGATGGACTACGCTGTACCACGCTACGAGCTACCCAGTCGACACTTTTTTTCCAGAAAAGCCATCCCAGCCCTCCACCAGCATGTTAAAGAGCGCATCGTCCATGCACTCAGGCAATCTGTGAGCACAAAGGTGCACCTGACAACAGATGCATGGACCAGTAGGCATGGCCAGGGACGTTACGTGTCCATCACGGCACACTGGGTAAATGTGGTGGATTCAGGGTCCACAGGGGACAGCAAGTTTGGGACAGTTCTGCCTAGCCCACGGTCTAGTAAACAGTTGTCTGTAGCCGTTCGCACCCCCTCCTCCTCCTCCTCCTCGTCCTCCTGCAGAAGCAAGAGCTCGTCCACAGACCGCAGTCGCACAAACACTCCATCCGCACCTGCCACTGTTGCACACCAGGTCTCCCATTATGGGGCAGCTACTGGCATACGTCAGCAGGCTGTATTGGCTATGAAGTGTTTGGGCGACAATAGACACACCGCGGAAGTTCTGTCCGAGTTCTTGCAGCAAGAAACGCAGTCGTGGCTGGGCACTGTAGATCTTGAGGCAGGCAAGGTAGTGAGTGATAACGGAAGGAATTTCATGGCTGCCATCTCCCTTTCCCAACTGAAACACATTCCTTGCCTGGCTCACACCTTAAACCTGGTGGTGCAGTGCTTCCTGAAAAGTTATCCGGGGTTATCCGACCTGCTCCTCAAAGTGCGTGGACTTTGCGCACATATCCGCCGTTCGCCTGTACACTCCAGCCGTATGCAGACCTATCAGCGTTCTTTGAACCTTCCCCAGCATCGCCTAATCATAGACGTTGCAACAAGGTGGAACTCAACACTGCACATGCTTCAGAGACTGTGCGAACAGAGGCGGGCTGTTATGTTTTTGTGGGAGGATACACATACACGGGCAGGCAGTAGGATGGCAGACATGGAGTTGTCAGGTGTGCAGTGGTCGAAGATTCAAGACATGTGTCAAGTCCTTCAGTGTTTTGAGGAATGCACACGGCTGGTTAGTGCAGACAACGCCATAATAAGCATGAGCATCCCCCTAATGCGTCTGCTGATGCAAAGTTTGACGCACATAAAGGATCAGGCGTCTGCACCAGAGGAAGAGAAAAGCCTTGATGACAGTCAGCGATTGTCTGGTCAGGGCAGTGTACATGACGAGGTACCGGGCGAAGAGGAGGTGGAGGATGAGGAGGATGATGGGGATGAGTATATTTTTAATGAGGAAGCTTTCCCGGGGGCACGGGAAATTGGTGGCGTGGCAAGGCCGGGTTCTGGTTTTTTGAGGGACACAAGTGACGTAGATTTGCCTGCAACTGCCCCTCAACCAAGCACAACCGCAGATTTGACAACGGGAACTTTGGCCCACATGGCGGATTATGCCTTGCGTATCCTCAAAAGGGACACACGCATTACAAAAATGATGAACGATGACGATTACTGGTTGGCCTGCCTCCTTGATCCTCGCTATAAAGGCAAATTGCAAAATATTATGCCACATGAGAACTTGGAACTAATATTAGCAACAAAACAATCAACTCTTGTTGACCGTTTGCTTCTGGCATTCCCTGCACACAGCGCCCGTGATCGTTCTCACACGAGCTCCAGGGGCCAGCAGACCAGAGGTGTTAGAGGGGCAGAAATCAGAAGTGGCGTTGGACAGAGGGGTTTTCTGACCAGGTTGTGGAGTGATTTTTCTATGACCGCAGACAGGACAGGTACTGCAGCATCAATTCAAAGTGACAGGAGACAACATTTGTCCAGTATGGTTACAAACTATTTTTCATCCCTTATCGACGTTCTCCCTCAACCGTCATTCCCATTTGATTACTGGGCATCCAAATTAGACACCTGGCCAGAATTGGCAGAATATGCATTGCAGGAGCTTGCTTGCCCGGCAGCTAGTGTCCTATCAGAAAGAGTATTCAGTGCTGCAGGTTCAATACTAACAGAAAAAAGGACTCGTCTGGCTACCCAAAATGTAGATGATCTAACCTTCATTAAAATGAACCACAACTGGATTTCAAAATCTTTTGCCCCACCCTGCCCGGCTGACACCTAGCTTTCCTATGAAAAGGTCTTGCCTGTGGACTATTCTGAATGACTTTTCCAATCTCGTAATTTTCTTCACCTGATTGTCCAGCATACGACATGTTTCCACCTCACGAAATGGCCAAACTCCCCACACGGGGCCGTGCTATCGCCACTTTGCGCTTGGACCCTTGAGAGTGCTGTTTGTCTGAAGAGGTGGGTGTGGCCGCTTTTGGTCGACGGCACTGCCACTGGGTCCCTCATAGTACAATAAAGTGTCTCTGGCGGTGGTGGTGCGCACCCAACGTCAGACACACCGTTGTAATATGAGGGGCCCTGTGCCTGTACCGCCGGCCACAAGACAGTTCCCCCCCCCAGCTCAAACAGTGCTCTACCACTAGCAAAATTATCTCTCACAGCTTCACCAATGTGTAGTCTAGCCGCTGACATCCTTCAATGCCTGGCACTGACAATACCATTGTTTTGACATTTTTGTTATGTTAGGCCTTCGAAGCCTGTCTGCGGTCCCTTCTTTCTACAACTACTACACTGACCAGGCCACTGCTGGCCGTGTTACCCTGGAACCAATTTAAAAGTGCCTACAGTCAGCCCAATTTTGTTATGTTAGGCCTTCGAAGACTGTCTGCCGTCACTCCTTCCACTAGACTTCCACTGACCATACACTGCTGCCCATGTACCCCTGGAACCAATTTAAAGTGCCTACAGCCAGCCCAATTTTGTTATGTTAGGCCTTCGAAGCCTGTCTGCGGTCACTCCTTCCACTAGACTTCCACTGACCAGACCACTGCTGCCCGTGTACCCCTGGAACCAATTTAAAAGTGCCTACAGCCAGCCCAAGTTTGTTATGTTAGGCCTTGGAAGCCTGTCTGCGGTCACTCCTTCCACTAGACTTCCACTGACCAGACCACTGCTGCCCGTGTACCCCTGGAACCAATTTAAAAGTGCCTACAGCCAGCCCAAGTTTGTTATGTTAGGCCTTGGAAGCCTGTCTGCGGTCACTCCTTCCACTAGACTTCCACTGACCAGACCACTGCTGCCCGTGTACCCCTGGAACCAATTTAAAAGTGCCTACAGCCAGCCCAAGTTTGTTATGTTAGGCCTTGGAAGCCTGTCTGCGGTCACTCCTTCCACTAGACTTCCACTGACCAGACCACTGCTGCCCGTGTACCCCTGGAACCAATTTAAAAGTGCCTACAGCCAGCCCAAGTTTGTTATGTTAGGCCTTGGAAGCCTGTCTGCGGTCACTCCTTCCACTAGACTTCCACTGACCAGACCACTGCTGCCCGTGTACCCCTGGAACCAATTTAAAAGTGCCTACAGCCAGCCCAAGTTTGTTATGTTAGGCCTTGGAAGCCTGTCTGCGGTCACTCCTTCCACTAGACTTCCACTGACCAGACCACTGCTGCCCGTGTACCCCTGGAACCAATTTAAAATTGCCTACAGCCATGTGTTATTATTTTAGGCCTTCGATGCCTGTCTGCGGTCACTCCTTCCACTAGGCCTCCACTGACCACACCACTGCTGTCCGTGTACCCCTGGAACCAATTTAAAATTGCCTACAGCCATGTGTTATTATTTTAGGCCTTCGATGCCTGTCTGCGGTCACTCCTTCCACTAGGCCTCCACTGACCACACCACTGCTGTCCGTGTACCCCTGGAACCAATTTAAAATTGCCTACAGCCAGCCCAATTTTTTTATTTTAGGCCTTCGATGCCTGTCTGCGGTCCATTCTTTCAACTACTACTACACTGACCAGGTCACTGCTGTCCGTGTACCCCTGGAACCAATTTAAAATTGCCTACAGCCATGTGTTATTATTTTAGGCCTTCGATGCCTGTCTGCGGTCACTCCTTCCACTAGGCCTCCACTGACCACACCACTGCTGTCCGTGTACCCCTGGAACCAATTTAAAATTGCCTACAGCCATGTGTTATTATTTTAGGCCTTCGATGCCTGTCTGCGGTCACTCCTTCCACTAGGCCTCCACTGACCACACCACTGCTGTCCGTGTACCCCTGGAACCAATTTAAAATTGCCTACAGCCAGCCCAATTTTTTTATTTTAGGCCTTCGATGCCTGTCTGCGGTCCATTCTTTCAACTACTACTACACTGACCAGGTCACTGCTGTCCGTGTACCCCTGGAACCAATTTAAAATTGCCTACAGCCATGTGTTATTATTTTAGGCCTTCGATGCCTGTCTGCGGTCACTCCTTCCACTAGGCCTCCACTGACCACACCACTGCTGTCCGTGTACCCCTGGAACCAATTTAAAATTGCCTACAGCCATGTGTTATTATTTTAGGCCTTCGATGCCTGTCTGCGGTCACTCCTTCCACTAGGCCTCCACTGACCACACCACTGCTGTCCGTGTACCCCTGGAACCAATTTAAAATTGCCTACAGCCAGCCCAATTTTTTTATTTTAGGCCTTCGATGCCTGTCTGCGGTCCATTCTTTCAACTACTACTACACTGACCAGGTCACTGCTGTCCGTGTACCCCTGTAACCAATTTAAAATTGCCTACAGCCATGTGTTATTATTTTAGGCATTCGATGCCTGTCTGCGGTCCATTTTTTCAACTACTACTACACTGACCAGGTCACTGCTGCCCGTGTACCCCTGGAACCAATTTAAAATTGCCTACAGCCATGTGTTATTATTTTAGGCCTTCGATGCCTGTCTGCGGTCACTCCTTCCACTAGGCCTCCACTGACCACACCACTGCTGCCCGTGTACCCCTGGAACCAATTTAAAATTGCCTACAGCCATGTGTTATTATTTTAGGCCTTCGATGCCTGTCTGCGGTCACTCCTTCCACTAGGCCTCCACTGACCACACCACTGCTGCCCGTGTACCCCTGGAACCAATTTAAAATTGCCTACAGCCAGCCCAATTTTTTTATTTTAGGCCTTCGATGCCTGTCTGCGGTCCATTCTTTCAACTACTACTACACTGACCAGGTCACTGCTGTCCGTGTACCCCTGGAACCAATTTAAAATTGCCTACAGCCATGTGTTATTATTTTAGGCCTTCGATGCCTGTCTGCGGTCACTCCTTCCACTAGGCCTCCACTGACCACACCACTGCTGTCCGTGTACCCCTGGAACCAATTTAAAATTGCCTACAGCCATGTGTTATTATTTTAGGCCTTCGATGCCTGTCTGCGGTCACTCCTTCCACTAGGCCTCCACTGACCACACCACTGCTGTCCGTGTACCCCTGGAACCAATTTAAAATTGCCTACAGCCAGCCCAATTTTTTTATTTTAGGCCTTCGATGCCTGTCTGCGGTCCATTCTTTCAACTACTACTACACTGACCAGGTCACTGCTGTCCGTGTACCCCTGTAACCAATTTAAAATTGCCTACAGCCATGTGTTATTATTTTAGGCATTCGATGCCTGTCTGCGGTCCATTTTTTCAACTACTACTACACTGACCAGGTCACTGCTGCCCGTGTACCCCTGGAACCAATTTAAAATTGCCTACAGCCATGTGTTATTATTTTAGGCCTTCGATGCCTGTCTGCGGTCACTCCTTCCACTAGGCCTCCACTGACCACACCACTGCTGCCCGTGTACCCCTGGAACCAATTTAAAATTGCCTACAGCCAGCCCAATTTTTTTATTTTAGGCCTTCGATGCCTGTCTGCGGTCCATTCTTTCAACTACTACTACACTGACCAGGTCACTGCTGCCCGTGTACCCCTGGAACCAATTTAAAATTGCCTACAGCCATGTGTTATTATTTTAGGCCTTCGATGCCTGTCTGCGGTCACTCCTTCCACTAGGCCTCCACTGACCACACCACTGCTGTCCGTGTACCCCTGGAACCAATTTAAAATTGCCTACAGCCATGTGTTATTATTTTAGGCCTTCGATGCCTGTCTGCGGTCCATTCTTTCAACTACTACTACACTGACCAGGGCACTGCTGGCCGTGTACCCCTGGAACCAACATCAGAAAATATAAAAATAAGTATTTTGCTTATAAAAAAGAAAATACTGGTGAGATATCAAATGCAGACATTTTAACATTAAAAACAAACACACAACTCTAATCTGGTACAGTACTAAAAATGGCCACCAGCTACAATTACTTTCTCCTGCAAGTAGTTAACTGAAAGTTTTTTTAAATTGAAAACACACATATGGCATCCACCGAGTGTTGTCCTGTCGCGTCTTCTTTATATTATTGCCGAGAAGATGCAAAATAATGAAAATAATAAAATCATTAATTACCAAAATAATAGAGAAAGTCAACACCACATTGCAAATAAACATTCATTCCAAATAAAGAAGCAGGGCGCGTCCGAGGGTGAGTATATACCTAATAAGAATATAATCACCCTCGGACGCGCAATGCTTATTTCCAACAGCCTTCCTTCCTAAGAATCAGCCCTTCCGTCGTGTAGAGAGACGTTGTGTTACACTCCAAGGTGTTCCCCAGGTTGCCTTTCCTGAGCTTCGATCTTCCGGCTCTCGTTTAGTAGTTCTTGGAAACTACTCTGCATTAGGCCTTCAAATTGGGTATGGGGTGTAGAGAGATGGTGTGTTCCACTCCAAGGTGTTCCCCAGGTTGCCTTTCCTGAGCTTCGATCTTCCGGCTCTCGTTTAGTAGTTGTTGGAAACTACGCTGCATTAGGCCTTCAAATTGGGTATGGGGTGTAGCGAGAGGGTGTGTTACACTCCAAGGTGTTCCCCAGGTTGCCTTTCCTGAGCTTCGATCTTCCGGCTCTCGTTTAGTAGTTCTTGGAAACTACACTGCATTAGGCCTTCAAATTGGGTATGGGGTGTAGAGAGAGGGTGTGTTACACTCCAAGGTGTTCCCCAGGTTGCCTTTCCTGAGCTTCGATATTCCGGCTCTCGTTTAGTAGTTGTCGGAAACTACGCTGCATTAGGCCTACAAATTGGGTATGGGGCGTAGAGAGAGGGTGTGTTACACTCCAAGGTGTTCCCCAGGTTGCCTTTCCTGAGCTTCGATATTCCGGCTCTCGTTTAGTAGTTGTCGGAAACTACGCTGCATTAGGCCTACAAATTGGGTATGGGGTGTAGAGAGAGGGTGTGTTACACTCCAAGGTGTTCCCCAGGTTGCCTTTCCTGAGCTTCGATCTTCATGCTCTCGTTTAGTAGTTGTCGGAAACTACGCTGCATTAGGCCTACAAATTGGGTATGGGGTGTAGAGAGAGGGTTTGTTACACTCCAAGGTGTTCCCCAGGTTGCCTTTCCTGAGCTTCGATCTTCCGGCTCTCGTTTAGTAGTTGTTGGAAACTACGCTGCATTAGGCCTTCAAATTGGGTATGGGGTGTAGCGAGAGGGTGTGTTACACTCCAAGGTGTTCCCCAGGTTGCCTTTCCTGAGCTTCGATCTTCCGGCTCTCGTTTAGTAGTTCTTGGAAACTACACTGCATTAGGCCTTCAAATTGGGTATGGGGTGTAGAGAGAGGGTGTGTTACACTCTAAGGTGTTCCCCAGGTTTCCTTGCCATTGCTTCGGTCTTCCGACTCTCGTTTAGTAGTTGTAGAAAAGTACACTGCATTAGGCCATACAAAATGGGTATGGGGTGGAGAGAGATGGTGTGTTACACTCCAAGGTGTTCCCCAGGTTGCCTTTCCTGAGCTTCTATCTTCAGGCTCTCATTAAATTGTGGTTAAATGGAACAACTGCATTTGGCGTACTAGTTGGTTTGGGGCCTACTATCGGTGTCTGCCACTCCTTGCTGTTCTCCTCCACTGAACAAAGCTGTGCCGCCTGTTTACTACGGTTGCCAATTTTGAACTGCATTTCGACTACTTACTGATTTGGCCCTACTCTCTGTGTCAGCCTCTCATTCCAGTTGTCCTCCACTGCAATGCCCCCTGGTTATTCCTGTGTTACCAATTTTGAACTGCATTTAGCCCACTTTCTTCTTTGGGCCTATATCTGTGTTTCCACTTCATCGTGCCCATTGCCCAGCCAGTGATAGATGAGTCTGCTGGTACATTGACCCATAACGCAACATTCCCCGTGCACGCTACACAACAACATTGTGACCCTGCTGAAAGTCAGGTTGCTCTTCCCGCATACCATACCACCTTACACGGGGACAAAGAGGAAGGTGCAGATGAAAGTGCAGGTTCCTTCATCAGGTGGGGGGAGGAATACTAGTTGGCGACGTCACTGGCACAGGGCCTCTCATAGTACGCAAAAGTGTTGCTGCCGGTGGGAGGCGCCCCCGCCGTGCAAACACACCGCTGTACTTTGAGGGGCCCTGTGCCAGTGCCAATGCCAACGAGTGGGCCCCCCCTGCTTGCTCAGGTTCACAGCACTTGCAAAGTTGAAATACTTACCTCTCCCTGCTCCACTGCCGTGACGTGGTCCAGATTTCCTGGGCCCACTAATTACTTGAACCAGCCCTACCCCCCACAACTTTAGCCAAATGACCCCCAATTTCAAATGCCTTCCAATTATTATAAGGTAAATTACGCTTGACAAGCTTCATTAAGAAGAATGGATGGTTTTGACATTAAAATGGCCACTCTAGGTGTTTTCCTGGCCCCCACTCACTGCCGACTATGCTGCCCCATTGACTTGCATTGGGTTTCGTGTTTCGGTCGATCCCGACTTTACGTCATAATCGGCCGATTTCACTCGACCCGACTTTGGACATAGTCGGGTTTCGCAAAACCCGGCTCGACTCTAAAAAGGTCAAGGTCGCTCAACTCTACTCCTGATGAGTGTAGCGAGTCTTCTGGCGAATGTGTGTTTCCCAGGTTTGTTGAGGTGTAGTCCGTCTCTGGCGAGGAGTCCATCGTACAAGTAATTCACACCGTGGTCCAGGAATCCGAATCCTTGTTGTCTGCACCATCGTCTTAGCCAGTTGTTTGCATCAAGGATCCTGTTCCATCTCCTGGTGCCATGCCCGTCTACTGGAAGGATAGAAGAAAAAACTACCTGTGCATCCAGTTCCTTTACTTTCTTCCCCAGTCTGCAGATGGCTGCTTCTGTGCCTCTCAGTAGTGAGTCTCCCACCACCACCACTCTTCGTTGCTTCTTGGCTGTACTTTTTGCTGTCACTTGTTGCTGTGTGCCCTTTTCTTTTTTGCTTGCTGGTATTGCTTCATCCTTAGGTGTGCCATCTTCATCCTCTACAAAGATTTGATATCGGTTCTTCAGTTGTGTGGTTGGTGATTTCTCCATGGTCTTCTTGCTTCTTTTGGTCACATGCTTCCACTCATCTGCTTTTGGAGGTTCTCTGACACTTTTTTCACCTTCTGTGACCAGTAGAGATGCTTCTGTTCTGTCTAGAAAGTCTTCATTCTCTTTGATGAGTTTCAAAGTTGCTATTCTTTCTTCCAGACCCCGCACCTTTTCTTCTAAAAGGGCCACTAGTCTACACTTCTGACAGGTGAAATTTAATTCTTCTTCTGGTCGATCTGTGAACATGTAGCACATGCTGCAGCTCACCATGTAGGTTGTCACATCTGCCATGTTGCTCCTAGATCCTGCTGACTTGCTGTGTGTTTTCCTTCTTGTGTAATCTACTCAGCCAAGCTTTCTTGCATTAATGTCCTACAGGCAAAAATTCTTCTAGCTTAGGGAGACTCTTCGCTTTTCCCAGAAGGCACCTGGAATATGCAAATTAGCCTCCTCAAGCTTGAATCCCTGGTTTGGTGATTCTTTCCAAGCAGCTGGTCCCGGCTGTACCCAACGATCTTCTAGCTTAGGGAGACTCTTCGCTTTTCCCAGAAGGCACCTGGAATATGCAAATTAGCCTCCTCAAGCTTGAATCCCTGGTTTGGTGATTCTTTCCAAGCAGCTGGTCCCGGCTGTACCCAACGATCTTCTAGCTTAGGGAGACTCTTCGCTTTTCCCAGAAGGCACCTGGAATATGCAAATTAGCCTCCTCAAGCTTGAATCCCTGGTTTGGTGATTCTTTCCAAGCAGCTGGTCCCGGCTGTACCCAACGATCTTCTAGCTTAGGGAGACTCTTCGCTTTTCCCAGAAGGCACCTGGAATATGCAAATTAGCCTCCTCAAGCTTGAATCCCTGGTTTTGTGATTCTTTCCAAGCAGCTGGTCCCGGCTGTACCCAACGATCTTCTAGCTTAGGGAGACTCTTCGCTTTTCCCAGAAGGCACCTGGAATATGCAAATTAGCCTCCTCAAGCTTGAATCCCTGGTTCAAGCTTGAGGAGCCCAGGGAGGAAAGACTGTGCCAACACTGATCAGGAGGCCATAGAGGACGAAACCCACTTCCTGCTACACTGCTCCAAATACTCAGCAGTGAGGGACACTCACTTCAGGAGACTCTCACATCTCTTCCCGGACTTCATCACCATGAAGGAGGAAGAGAAAACATATATCCTGCTGGGAGAAGAAGAGAGCGCAGTGGAGATAGCAGGGCGGTATGAGAGCGAATGTCATAGACTGCGAGAAAGAGAACTATGATGCCATGGACTATAGCCCCCACCCTGGATCTGCCCCCATCCACCTCCCCTATGCCATGGACTATAGCCCCCACAATGGATCTGCCCCAATCCACCTCCCTTATGCCATGGACTATAGCCCCCACAATGGATCTGCCCCCATCCACCTCCCCTATGCCATGGACTATAGCCCCCACCCTGGATTTGCCCCCATCCACCTTCCCTACAGCTCCTACCCAACATCCCCACAGTCCGTATCCCTATTGCCTTTATACACTTGCTTTGGCAAAACTGATGTGTATTTGGTCCTGCCAATAAAGCTTCTTTGAATCTTTGAATCTGAATCTAGCGCTACATACCTATAGTTGCCCCACATGTGCTTCATACAGTATAATTGCCACAAAAAGTGCTCCATACAGTATAATAACCTTACATAGTGCTCCATACAGTATAATAGTCCCACATAGTGCTCTGTACAGTGTAATGGCCACAAAAGTGCTCCATACAGTATAATTGCCCCACATAGTGCTCCATACAGTATAATGGGTACCACATTGTGCTCCATACAGTACAACTGACACCAAATAGTGCTCCATACAATATAATGGGCACCACATAGTGCTTCATACTGTGTAGTGGCCCCGCATAGTGCTCCATAGAGTTTAATAGCCAGAAAAAAAGTGCTCCATAGAGTGTAATGGCGCCACATAGTGCTCCATGCAGTATAATGGGCGGCACACAGTTTTTCACACAGTATAGTCGCCCAGCATAGTTCTCAATATACCGTATATACTCGAGTATAAGCCGACCCGAGTATAAGCCGACCCCCCTAATTTTGCCACAAAAAACTGGGAAAACTTATTGACTTGAGTATAAGCCTAGGGTAGGAAATGCAGCAGCTACCGGTGAATTTCAAAAATAAAAATAGATGCTCCATACCGTTCATTATTGCCCCATAGATGCTCCATATAAAGCTGTGCCATATATAATGCTCTGCACCGTTCATTATGGACCCATAGATGCTCCATAGAAAGTTGTGCCACATATAATGCTCCATACCGTTCATTATGGCCCCATAGATGCTCCATTGTTATGTAGGCAATCCAGTGACACAGTGTGCCAGCAATCAGAGCACATACAGTGATCTGACAATAACCCAAAAACAATAGAACGAGCTCTGAGACGTGGAATCTCTGTAGACCGCAATACCTGAACCTAACCTAAGCACAACTAAAGGCAGCTGTGGATTGCGCCTGACACTACCTATGCAACTCGGCACAGCCTGAGGAGCTGACTAGCCTGAAGATAGAAAAACAAGCCTGACTTGCCTCAGAGAAATACCCCAAAGGAAAAGGCAGCCCCCCACATATAATGACTGTTAGCAAGATGAAAAGACAAACGTAGGGATGAAATAGATTCAGCAAAGTGAGGCCCGATATTCTAGATAGAGCGAGGATAGCAAAGAGAACTTTGCAGTCTACAAAAAACCCTAAAGCAAAAAACCACGCAAAGGGGGCAAAAAGACCCACCGTGCCGAACTAACGGCACGGCGGTGCACCCTTTGCGTCTCAGAGCTTCCAGCAAAAACGAATAGACAAGCTGGACAGAAAACGTAGCAACAAAAGCAAAAAGCACTTATCTAAGCAGAGCAGCAGGCCACAGGAAAGATCCAGAAGCTCAGGTCAACACTGGAACATTGACAAGGAGCAAGGAAGACAGAATCAGGTGGAGTTAAATAAAGCAGCCAACGAGCTCACCAGAACACCTGAGGGAGGAAGCTCAGAAGCTGCAGTACCACTTGTGACCACAGGAGTGAATTCAGCCACAGAATTCACAACACTCCATATAAAGCTGTGCCATATAGAATGCTCTGCACCGTTCATTATGGCCCCATAGATGCTCCATATAAAGCTGTGCCCCACATATAATGCTCTGCACCGTTGATTATGGCCCCATAGATGCTCCTTATAAAGCTGTGCCATATATAATGCTCTGCACCATTCATTATGGACCCATAGATGCTCCATATAAAGCTGTGCCCCATATAGAATGCTCTGCACCGTTGATTATGGCCCCATAGATGCTCCTTATAAAGCTGTGCCCCATATAGAATGCTCTGCACTGTTGATTATGGACCCATAGATGCTCCTTATAAAGCTGTGCCCCATATAGATTGCTCTGCACCGTTCATTATGGCCCAATAGATGCTCCTTATAAAGCTGTGCCCCATATAGAATGCTCTGCACCGTTCATTATTGCCCCATAGATGCTCCATATAAAGCTGTGCCATATAGAATGCTCTGCACCGTTCATTATGGCCCCATAGATGCTCCTTATAAAGCTGTGCCATATAGAAAGCTCTGCACCGTTGATTATGGCCCCATAGATGCTCCTTATAAAGATGTGCCATATAGAAAGCTCTGCACCGTTCATTATGGCCCCATAGATGCTCCATATAAAGCTGTGCCCCATATATAATGCTCTGCACCGTTGATTATGGCCCCATAGATGCTCCTTATAAAGCTGTGCCATATATAATGCTCTGCACCGTTCATTATGGCCCCATAGATGCTCCTTATAAAGCTGTGCCATATATAATTCTGCTGCTGCTGCAATAAAAAAAAAAAAATCACATACTCACCTCTCTTGCTCAGGACGCCGGCGCTTTCAATATTTACCTGCTTCTCGTGCGGCTCCGTCTCCAGCACTGACGCTCAGCAGAGGGCACGCACTGACTACGTCACCGCGCCCTCCGACCTGAGCGTCACTGCCAGAGGACACTAGAGACGGAGCCGCACCGGAACGAGGAGCAGGTAAAGATCGCGTAGCACTCCCCTCCCCGTATACTTACCTGCTCCCGGCGTGGTCCCTTCAGTCCCTGCTTCTCCCGGCGCTGCATCTTCTTGCTGTATTGAGCGGTCACAGTTACCGCTCATTTTCAGTCATGAATATGTGGCTCCACCTCTATGGGAGGTGGAGCCTCATATTCATTACTGTAATGAGCGGTACCATGTGACCGCTCAATACAGGAAAAAGATGCAGGGCTGGAAGAAGCAGGGATTGCAGGGACCGCGCCGGAGCAGGTAAGTATAACTAGACAGCCCCTGCTCCCCCTCCCCTGCCGACCCCGGGTATGACTCGAGTATAAGCCGAGAGGGGGACTTTCAGCCCCAAAAAATGGGCTGAAAATCTCGGCTTATACTCGAGTATATACGGTATTATAATGGCCCCACATAATGCTCCACAAAGTCTGATGGCTACAAAAAGTGCTCCATAGAGTGTAATGTCCCCACGTAGTGCTTCATACAGTTTAATGGCCTCACATAGTTCTATGCAGTATAGTGTCCCCACATAGTGCTCCATACAGAATAATAGCCCAACATAGTGCTCCATACAGTATAATAGCCCCACATAGTGCTCCATACAGAGTAATGGCCCCACATAGTCCTCCATACATTATAATGGCCACAAAAAGTGCTCCATACTGAATAATTGCTCAACACAGTGCTCCATTTAGAATAATGGCCGCACATAATGCTCCATACAGTATAATAGGCTCAATATTGTGCTACAGATAGTATAGTTGCCTCACATAATGCTCTATAGAGTATAATGATCACAAAAAAGTGCTCCATACAGTATAATAGTTCGACATAGTGCTCTGCACAGTGTAATGGCCACAAAAGTGCTCCATACAGTAGAATTGCCCCACATAGTGCTCCATACAGTGTAATGGGCACGGCATAGTGCTCCATAGGGTACAACTGACACCACATAGTGCTCCATACAATATAATGGGCACCACATAGCGCTTCATGCAGTATAGTGGCCCCACATAGTGCTCCAAAGAGTATAATGGCCAGGAAAAAGTGATCCATACTGTACAATGGACACCATATAGTGCTGCATACAATATAATTGGCCCCACATAGTGCTCCATACAGTATGATGGGCAGCACACAGTTTTACATACAGAATAATGGCCCAACATAGTGCTCCATAGAGTACAATGCGCACCACATATTGCTCCATACAGTATGATGGCCACACAAAGTGCTCCGTAGAGTGTAATGGCTCCACATAGTGCTCCATACAGTATAATGGGTGGCACACAGTTTTTCATACAGTATAGTAGCCCAACATAGTGCTCAATATAAAATAATTGCCTCACATAATGCTCTACACAGTATGATGGCTACAAAAAGTGCTCCATAGAGTGTAATGGTCCCGGATAGTGCTCCATTCAGTATAATGGCCTCACATAGTGCTACATACAGTATAGTGACCTCACATAGTGCTCCATACAGTATAATGGCCCCACATAGTCTTCTATACAATACAATGGGCCCCACATAGTGTTCCATACAGTATAGTGGCCTCACATTGTGCTCCATACAGAATAATGGCCACAAAAAGTGCTCCATACAGTATAATTGCCCCACATAGTGCTCCATACAGTATAATATGCTCCACAAAGTGCTCCAATCCAGTTTCAGGTCTTTTGCAGACTCCAAAGGTTTTCTTCAAGAATGGTTCTGTATTTGGCTCCATCCATCTTCCCATCAATTATAACCATCTTCCCTGTCCCTGCTGAAGAAAAGCAGGCCCAAACCATGATGCTGCCACCACCATGTTTGACAGTGGGGATGGTGTGTTCAGGGTGATGAGCTGTGTTGCCATTACGGCAAACATATCAAAAGTTCAAGTTTGGTTTCATCTGACTAGAGCACCTTCTTCCACGTTTGAGGTGTCTCCCAGGTGGCTTGTTGCAAACTTTAAACAACGCTTTTTATGCATATCTTTGAGAAATGGCTTTCTTCTTGCCACTCTTCCATAAAGGCCAGATTTGTGCAGTGTACGACTGATTGTTGTCCTATGGACAGACTGTCCCACCTCAGCTGTAGATCTCTGCAGTTCATCCAGAGTGATCATGGGCCTCTTGGCTGCATCTCTGATCAGTCTTCTCCTTGTTTGAGATGAAAGTTTAGAGGGATGGTCGGATCTTGGTAGATTTGCAGTGGTATGATACTTCTTCCATTTCAATATGTTCGCTTGCACAGTGCTCCTTGGGATGTTTAAAGTTTTGGAAATAATTTTGTATCCAAATCTGGCTTTAAACTTCTCAACAACAGTATCACGGACCTGCCTGTTGTGTTCCTTGGTCTTCATGATGCTCTCTGTGCTTCAAACAGAACCCTGAGACTATCACAGAGCAGGTGCAATTATACGGAGACTTGATTACACACAGGTGGATTATATTTATCATCATTAGGCATTTAGGACAACACTGGATCATTCGGAGATCCACAATGAACTTCTGGAGTGAGTTTGCTGCACTGAAAATAAAGGGGACGAATAATATTGTACAACCCACTTTTCAGTTTTTGAATTTCCACAAAAATTTAAAATAACCAATAAATTTTGTTCAACTTCACAATTGTGTTCCAATTGTCATTGATTCTTCACCAAAAATTTACGTTTGGTATCTTTATGTTTGAAGCATGATATGTGGGAAAAGGTTGAAAAGTTCCAGGGGGCCGAATACTTTCGCAAGGCACTGGTATCTATCTATCTATCTATCTATCTATCTATCTATCTATCTATCTATCTATCTATCTATCTATCTATCTATCTATCTATTCAAAGTAGCTATGGTTCTACAGGAAGTATTTTTTTCTCTCTCTGGGGTCACTCAACTTTATTAGCATGCACAAAGAGACACTAAAATGCATGAAAACAACGCACAAAAAATGCACCAAAAATGCACCAAAACCACACCTAAAACTGCGATTTTGCCGCAGCTTCTCTCCTGCCAAGAAATCAGGTTTTGCTGCAGAAAAAAAAGCATAAAAAACTCCCTGTGTGAACTTACTCTTAGACCAACCAGACTAACAAGGAAATATAAAAAGAAAAATACCAATCATACAAATATACTCACACAAACAACAGAGGTAAACACCAGGGAGTGGAGGATGGGGTAAAACCAAAGTAGGAGAAGGAGGGGAATTAGAACACACCCAAAACCTAGCAAACACCTTCTTAAACAACAACCGCAAACTACCATCTCCTAATCATGCAGCACAAGCTAGCTGAGGCAATGAGGGCTAGCCACAGCCTGGATTATATAGGGAATGGAAGTGGCTAACAGTGAACAGCTGAGATCCTTAATGCAGGAAAGCTTCCAAGAGCTCTTAACTGAGCAGATTAACCCCTGCATTGCTAAAGGAAACCTCCACCATTTACTTTGAAGGTAAAGTGCATCTAAACAGTGCAGGAGTAGGAGAAATCAGTCGCTGCGGTCTTTTGGCTCCTCTCTGTCACAGTAAATGCCCATAACAGGGACATTATTAAAGGAAGGGCCCAGGATGGGGAACATAATAACAGGAAGAAGCCCAGTATTAAGGACATAATAACTGGAAGAGGCCCAGGATGGAGGACAATATTGCAGAAAGAGACAAAGATGATGGGGGTTATTATAGGAAGTGGTCCAGTGCAGCCAATCAACAAGCTGTTAGATTGTGAGCACTTCTGGAGCCATCACAGCCATGTCAAGTGTTGGTATGGTTGTGATTTGCTGGTGCATCACATGATCCGGCTTGTATAAATGGCGAATCACGGGTGCTGCTGCCATTCTGCTCTGATCAGAGTAGGGACAGGACACAGCTGGAGTGAGGGACAATGTTAGGTTCTGTGTGTGCGTAGTCTGCAAAAAAGCCTCTGTGTGTACTCTGTACCCATGTTTGTGGGAGTACTGTGTTTTAAAGCCTCTGTGTACAAAAATGCAAAATGCTGTCTATTCATTGAATGGTTGGATTGTTTTTGCCAGAACAAAATCATTGTTCTCAGCAGCACATCGCCTAGTGAAAATTGCAGATGTGATGGTAATAACATGATACTGTATGGGAACAGATTGATCTATCAGTAAGGCTACGTTCACATTAGCGTTATGCTAGTTTGCGTCGGGCGACGCAGCGGCGACGCATGCGTCATGCGCCCCTATATTTAACATGGGGGACACATGCGTTTTTGTTTGTTGCGTTGTGCGACGCATGCGCCTTTTTTGCCGCAAGCGTCGGACCAAGAAAACGCAACAAGTTGCATTTTTCTTGCGTCCAAATTTTGGCAAAAAATGACGCATGCGTCACAAAACGCAGTGTTTTTGCGTGCGTTTTGGTGCATTTTTATTTGCGTTGTGCGTTGCATCACCGACGCACAACGCAAATGTGAACGTAACCTAATCGTTCGGTGCCCATAATTATTCCTCAGCCATTGAAAAGATGCCAGGAAACAAGCGCCAAAGGACTTCTTTACTGTTGATCACACTCGTTTAACCCCTTAACCCCCAAGGGTGGTTTGCACGTTAATGATCGGGCCAATTTTTACAATTCTGACCACTGTCCCTTTTTGAGGTTATAACTCTGGAACACTTCAACGGATCCTGGTGATTCTGACACTGTTTTCTCGAGAAATATTTTACTTCATGATAGTGGTAAAATTTCTTTGATATTACCTGCGTTTATTTGCGAAAAAAAATGGAAATTTGGCAAAAATTTTGAAAATTTCACAATTTTCCAACTTTGAATTTTTATGCCCTTAAATCACAGAGATTTATCACACAAAATACTTAATAAGTAACATTTCCCACAGCATGGGTGCTGTGGGGCAACAGGCCATCCGCCCTGCTGGTGCATGGCCGCTATGGCGGTGGTCGCCGCACGGCTCCGCTCCGTTAGGGCGATAGGACCCACTATGAGGTTTGCCGTGAAGTGGCAGTGGGCTTCATACAGTCTGATCAGAATGTTAAACTGAAAACCTCATGTTCAGTATATAAATTTTTGCCTAGCGGCTTTAGATCAACGTATGATTTTGGGATGTGCGGTTCATGCTCTTTTTTTTTCTTTTTGTACAAAGCATGTTCTTGTCTCTTTCTTGGACCAGCACTCCTCCCATTTGGCACAGGTGATTTTAATTAGCAGGAGTCTGCAAAGTAAGGGGTCTAGCCCATTTTGGCTCTCACTGATGAGCTGGAGGAAGGTGAGTTTCAAAGCTCCTTTCATTTTGGTGCTGGTGCTGTGTGGCGGCCATTATTGCTGTGGCTTTGTGCTGGTGGGGCGGCGCGGTCTGGAGTCATGGGGGCTCAGTCTCGCAGCATGGGTGCTGTGGGGCAACAGGCCGTCCGCCCTGCTGATGCATGGCTGCTATGGCGGTGGTCGACGCACGGCTCCGCTCCGTTAGGGCGATAGGACCCACTACGAGGTTTGCCGTGAAGTGGCAGTGGGCTTCATACAGTCTGATCAGAATGTTAAACTGAAAACCTCATGTTCAGTATATAAATTTTTGCCTAGCGGCTTTAGATCAACGTATGATTTTGGGATGTGCGGTTCATGCTCTTTTTTTTCTTTTTGTACAAAACATTTCCCACATGTCTACTTTACATCAGCATAATTTTGGAGCCAACATTTTTTTGTTAGGGAGTTATAAGGGTTAAAAGTTGACCAGCAATTTCTCATTTTTACAACACCATTTTTTTTAGGGACTACATCACATTTGAAGTAACTTTGAGGGGTCTATATGATAGAAAATACCCAAGTGTGACACCATTCTAAAAACTGCACCCATCAAAGTGCTCAAAACCACATTCAGGAAGTTTATTAACCCTTCAGGTGTTTCACAGGAATTTTTGGAATGTTTTAAAAAAAATGAACATTTAACTTTTTTCACAAAAAATTTACTTCAGCTCCAATTTGTTTTATTTTACCAAGGGTAACAGGAGAAATTGGACCTCAAAAGATGTTGTACAATTTGTCCTAAGTACGCTGATACCCCATATGTGGGGGTAAACCACTGTTTGGGCACATGGCAGAGCTCGGAAGGGAAGGAGCGCCGTTTGACTTTTCCATGCAAAATTGACTGGAATTGAGATCGGACGCCATGTCGCGTTTGTAGAGCCCCTGATGTGCCTAAACATTGAAATCCACAACAAGTGACACCATTTTCGAAAATAGATCCCCTAAGGAACTTATCTAGATGTGTGGTGAGCACTTTGACCCACCAAGTGCTTCACAGAAGTTTATAATGTAGAGCCGTGAAAATAAAAAATCATATTTTTTCACAAAAATGAATTTTTCGCCCCCAGTTTTGTATTTTCCCAAGGGCAACAGGAGAAATTGGCCCCTAAAAGTTGTTGTCCAATTTGTCCTGAGTACACTGATACCCCATATGTGGGGGGGAACCACCGTTTGGGTGCATGGCAGAGCTCGGAAGGGTAGGAGCGCCGTTTGGAATGCAGACTTAGATGGATTGGTCTGCAGGCGTCACATTGCATTTGCAGAGCCACTGATGTACCTAAACAGTAGAAACCCCTCAAAGTGACCCCATATTGGAAATTTGACCCTCCAAGGAACTTATCTAGATGCGTTGTAAGAACTTTGAACCCCCAAGTGTTACACTACAGTTTATAACGCAGAGCCGTGAAAATAAAAAATCATTTTTTTCCCACAAAAATAATTTTTTAGCCCCCATTTTTTATTTTTCCAAGGGTACCAAGAGAAATTGGACACAAAAAGTTGTTGTCCAATTTGTCCTGAGTACGCTGATACCCAATATGTTGGGGTAAACCCCTGTTTGGGCGCACAGGAGAACTCGGAAGGGAAGGAGCACTGTTTTTCTTTTTCAATGCAGAATTGGCTGGAATCGAGATCGGACGCCATGTCGCATTTGGAGATGTGCCTAAACAGTGGAAACACCACAATTCTAACTCCAACCCTAACCCGAACACACCCCTAACCCTATTCCCAACCCTAACCATAACCCTAACCACACCCCTAACCCGAACACGCCCCTAAACCTAATCCCAACCACACCCCTAACCCCAACACACCCCTAACCCTAATCCCAACACTAACCACACCCCTAACTCCCACACACCCCTAACCCTAATCAAAACCATAACCCTAACCATACCCCTAACCCTGACACACACCTAACCCTAATCTCAACCCTAATCCCAACCATAAATATAATCCAAACCCTAACTTTAGCCCCAACCCTAGCCCTAAATTTAGCCCCAACCCTAACTGTAGCCCTAACCTTAACTTTAGCCCCAACCCTAACCCTAACTTTAGCCTCAACCCTAACTGTAGCTCCAACCCTAACTGTAGCCCTAACCCTAAGGCTGGGGTCACATTGCGTTATGTGACCCCATTTAATGGACTACGTTAGTAGAAACACCCCACAAGTGACCCCATATTGGAAACTAGACTGTTATGACCTGGTGGTTAGGACAATAATGGACCTGGTGGTTAAGAGCACACGGAAAGACCTGATAGTTACAATAATACAGGACCAGCTCTGGGACGTGGGAACTCTGCTGACCGCAATCCCTAATCCTATCACACACACTAGAAATAGCCGTGGATTGCTCCTAACGCTCCCTATGCAACTCGTTACAGCCTAAGGAACTAGCTAGCCCTAAAGATAGAAAAATAAAGCCTACCTTGCCTCAGAGAAATTCCCCAAAGGAAAAGGCAGCCCCCCACATATAATGACTGTGAGTGAAGATGAAAATTACAAACACAGAGATGAAATAGATTTAGCAAAGAGAGGCCCGACTTACTGAACAGACAGAGGATAGGAAAGGTGACTTTGCGGTCAGCACAAAAACTACAAAAAAACCACGCAGAGGGCGCAAAAAGACCCTCCGCACCGACTCACGGTGCGGAGGCGCCCCTCTGCGTCCCAGAGCTTCCAGCAAGCAAGACAAAAATCAAAATAGCAAGCTGGACAGAAAAATAGCAAACAAGAGAAAAACAAGCAGGAACTTAGCTTCTGTTGGAGAAGACAGGTCACAAGAACGATCCAGGAGTGAACAGACCAATACTGGAACATTGACAGGTGGCATGGAGCAAAGATCTAAGTGGAGTTAAATAGAGCAGCCAGCTAACGAATTAACCTCGTCACCTGTGGAAGGAAACTCAGAAGCCGCAGCCCCACTCACAACCACCAGAGGAAGCCCATGGACAGAACCAGCCGAAGTACCATTCATGACCACAGGAGGGAGCTTGACAACAGAATTCACAACACTAGACCTCCCAAAGAACTTATCTAGATGTGTTGTGAGAACTTTGAACCTGCAAGTGTTTCACTACAGTTTACAACGCAGAGCCGTGAAAATAAAAAATCTTTTTTTTCCCACAAAAATGATTTTTAGCCCCCACAAATTTTTATTTTCCCAAGGGTAACAAGAGAACTTGGACCCCAAAAGTTGTTGTCCAATTTGTCCCGAGTACGCTGATACCCCATATGTTGGGCGCAAGGGAGAGCTCGGAAGGGAACGAGCACTGTTTTACTTTTTCAACACAGAATTGGCTGGAATTGAGATCGGACGCCATTGTAATGACCAGAGGTCCGAATAAGATCCAGTGAGTCACAAACCAAGACCAAGGCAGAAATCTCCAACGGTATTTACTCAAAGGCAAAATAATCAAGGCAATATGGAGAATATTAAGGCAGATGCACCCCAAAGATACACTAGCTCAGCAGCAGCTGAAATCACTGTGCCACTCCAAGGTCTCCTGAGAACTGTATACTACAACAGACTAGTAAGAAATTTACCTAACAGGCAACTAAAAACAGGAACAAGTGTAAATTGAATGTAGTGTTATTAAGGGAGCCCCTGGAATGGCACATTGAGTATAACTTACACAACTCTAATATAAGATACACCTCTAAAGTAACAATTTAACACTCTGAGCAGAGATACCCGGGTATCTATAACTATGGTACCGTATCCTGAGATGGATTTCCTCTCAGGCAGGAATCCGCACAGGCTGCAGCCAGTCCTTATCTTCAGCGCCAATAAGTTACAGCAAGCTCCTCTTGTCTTGTCGGCCGATGCCGAGCCCAAACACCGGGGACTTAGTTAGTGGTCTCACGATGTAGTCTCTGCTTCTGTAGCTCCTAGGAATGCTTCCACGACAATCCGTCCGTCTCTGTATCAGCAGTCTGTCCAGACTTGTTCCTCCACTCAATGCACAGGGAATCCACAGACTTCCAAATACGTACTGGGTTCTTAGTAAAGTCTCAGTCTTTTCTTAGATAAAGGGTTAGCTCCTCTCCTGGAAACGTTAGCAACACAAGTCTCTCACAGAGTTAAACAAAAGGTTAGCTCTTCTCCAGGGGAACGTTAGCAACAAAAAGTCTCTCAAAAGCTTCTTTTCCTCCAAAAAACACTTGCAGTAAATCCACAAAGTCTCTTTTTAAGATCTCACAGCAGCTTCTCCTTTTGCTTCCCGCCTTTTCTCTCTCAGCTCTCTCTTCTTAGTTTCACTTTACACCGGAGACACTAGACCCCACCCCCCAGCACACATTGTCTCTGGGAGTTTTGCACGGTCTGTCCTTTGCTGCAACAGGCAAAAACCACAGGGTCCTAGTGCCCTCTCAGTGGTACTACAGTTCACCCTCTTACACCATGTCGCGTTTGGAGAGCCCCTGATGTGCCTAAACAGTGGAAACCCCCAATTCTAACTGAAACCCTAATCCAAACATACCCCTAACCCTAATCCCAACAGTAACCCTAACCACACCCCTAACTCTAATCCAAACCCTAATCCCAACTGTAAATGTAATCCAAACCCTAACTTTAGCCCAACCCTAGCCCTAACTTTAGCCCCAACCCTAACCCTAACTTTAGCTCCAACCCTAACTGTAGCCCTAACCCTAACTTTAGCCACAACCCTAACCCTAATGGGAAAATTGAAATAAATACATTTTTTAAATTTTATTATTTTTCCCTAACTAATGAGATGATGAAGGGTGGTTTGATTTGCTATTTACAGCTTTTTTTTAGCGGATTTTTATGATTGGCAGCTGTCGCACACTAAAAGACGCTTTTTATTGTAAAAAATAGTTTTTGCGTCTCCACAGTTTGAGAGCTACAATTTTTCCATATTTTAGTCTATAGAGTTATGTGAGGTCTTGTTTTTTGTGGGACGAGTTGACGTTTGTATTGGTACCATTTTCGAGCATGTGGCATTTTTTAATCGCTTTTAATTCCGATTTTTGTGAGGCAGAATGACCAAAAACCAGCTATTCATGAATTTATTTTGGGGAGGCGTTTATACCGTTCTGCTTTTGGTGAAATTGATAAAGCACTTTTATTCTACGAGTCAGTACGATTACAGCGATACCTCATTTATGTCATTTTTTAATGTTTTGGCGCTTTTATACGCTAAAAACTATTTTATATAAAAAATAATTATTTTTGCATCGCTTTATTCTGAGGACTATAACTTTTTTATTTTTTTGCTGATGATGCTGTATGGTAACTCGTTTTTTGTGGGACAAGATGCCTTTTTCAGCGGTACCATGTTTATTTATATACGTCTTTTTGATCGCGTGTTATTCCACTTTTTGTTCGGCGGTATGATAAGAAATCGTTGTTTTTTGCCTCATTTTTTTAAATGTTTTTTTGCGGTGTTCATTGAAGCGGTTAACTAGTGGGACTGTTTTATAGGTTGGGTTGTTACGGACGTGACGATACTAAATATGTGTACTTTTATTGTTTCTTTTAAATTTAGATAAAGAAATGTATTTATTGGAACAATTTTTTTTCTCTTTATGCAGGAATTTTTTTAAAAAATTTTTTTACACATGTACAGTAAATATTTTTTTTTTTATTTTGTCCCAGGGTTGGGACATCATGCTATAGTGTCAGATCACTGATCTGACGCTTTTCAAAGAAGGCAGTGCTGGAGGCTTGCCGGGGGCCTGCTCTGAGCAGGTGCTTGCAAGCCACCTCCCGGACCCGGAAGGAGCCCCTCGGCCATTTTGGATCCGGGGCCTGCAGGAAGCAGATGCTCGGAACAACACGATCACATCACGTTGTTCCGAGGGTCTCAGGGAAGCACGTGGGGAGCCCCTCCCTGCGCGATGCTTTCCTATGCCGCCGGAACGCTGTGATCATGTTTGATCGCAGTGTTCCGGGGGTTAATGTGCCGGGAGTTGTCCGTGACCGCTCCTGGCACACAGTGCGGATGTCAGCTGTAATAATCAGCTGACATACGGCGGCAATCGACCAAGCATCCCCAGTGAGCGCGGCCGATCGCCTATGACGTACTATCCCGTCCCTAGGAATTAAGTCCCAGGTCACCTCGACGGGATAGTACGTCAAATGGCAGAAAGGGGTTAACAACCTGCACATATAAATGCAACCGAAATGTTTGTGTGATGTTGCAATATGTTAGCATTTGCGACCGCACTTTAATCTTTTTCCTAATGTCCCACTTTGCCTAAAACCGGCTCTGTGCCTGGAGTAATTTCTGTGGGGAAGCTTTGGCTGTCACTATAAAGATAATGGGGGTTCTGGGTGTCACTATTGATGGGAAGGTAGAATCTGGATGTCACTATTCCAGTGGAGCGGGGAAAATTTGGATGTGGCTCGTGACACGCTCTCAGAGCTGAATGTGTCTCTCAAGATAAAAAAGATTGGGGATCACTGGAATAGAGGGTGAGTATAACGATCAAAAAATATAACTGTAAATGATGTGAATGATCAGTATATTGTTCCACAAATTTAAATGTGATTTATTCTTATGAAACTGTCTTTTTATATATTTAATTAACATTGGATTATAATTTGATTAAACATTATTATGTTAGAAAGGAATGATTTGCTGCACACTGAAAGGGATTGTGTGTTCATTTAATATTGGTGTTTCTCATCAAAAGTGTATTATATTAAAAACTATAAATCTGGTACCCAATCCTTGGGAAATCCTGGTTTTGGAAATGTACTGAAAACTACTATCAATGATAATGCAATAATTGTTTACTGGCTAGAAATTTTCATTGTTTAGATACAAATATACATGTTTTGCAGTGCCAAGTTAGAGGCAAAAGGCACATGTAAAGTAGCTTTAAACATAGCAGTTTGAACATCTGTGGTCATTTTTTAAGTAGTGTTTTTTACAATTTTTTTTCCAAAGTCATGTGTTACTTTACCCTGAGGCTGCATTCTGTGGACCGTAGGGCATCGGAAACCAGAGGCATAACCAGGGTCAGAGTGGGGTGTCTGGGGCCCACAGGTAGAATTGACTCTAGGGCCCACACTACAGCTATATGCAAATATCTGTTAGCCATTGTCTGTGCTATAATGGAGCGTAGGCTGCAAAATACTGGTGGATCCTGCACATCTATGTATGTACACCATAACTGGAATGTACAATTACTCTAGTTTGCATCAAAGTGGTTCTTTGGTGAAAACAAGCTATCAGCAATCCAAAGAATTGACAGGATAGGAATTAACTTATTGATTGGTTGGGTTCGACCACTGGGAATGGCACCGATCGGTACAATGATGAACTTTCATCCCCATTTTAAAATTAAATAATTGGAAGCTTAACCCCAACCTGGAGAGGCAGATGTCTGATCACCACTCCATTTATCCTCTTTGAGGCTGCTAAAAAAAGTCAAGCAGTGCTCACAGCCTCTTATGGAATGAATGGAGCCGTGGTCGAGTCAAACATTCTGCTCCATTCTAATGGAGATTAAACTTCCACATTTTGCCAATTTGCCAGCAGTAGGTCCCTCACCAATCAATAAGTTATCACTTATCCTGTGAGCAGGTAATAATTTGTTTACACTGAAGAACCCTTCTAGATGCAACTTTACCACTGTGTAACACTATGTTACAGGACAGGAAGGGGTTAAACTTACAATTATTTCATCTTTAATGGAAATAAAGAATCTTACCCTTATTGCTATGTAACAATGCTACTCATTTGGGAGCTATGAGGTATCAGGATTCAGGAACCATTTCTATATAAAAGTCTATCTCGTTTATTGCAGTCTTCATAAATCACATCACAGGAAACTCAAATACAGCCGTTGTCCAACTTTTTCTCCCTCATCCTAAGTGGGGCATGGTCTGACACTAATTTAAAATTTTCACTTTATGGCCAAGCATTCCTTTTCTACAATGGGATAATTTTTCTCACATGCCGACAGTTTCCTAATCAGGTAGGGAACAGGATGCTCTTCTCCGTGTTCTCCTGAGAAAGGACCACTCCTAATCTGACTTCTTAGGAGTCCGTTTGAAGTAAGAATTCATTCTTACATTAAGGGCAACCCGGATCGACTGCTTACACAGAGCTACTTTCAGTTATTAAAGGCCGTCTCAGTCATCCATTTGGCGATGACTGATTTTGTCTTCTTAAGGAGATCTTGTCAGAGGTGTGGCCACCATGGCAAAGTTTGGAATGAACCACCTATAGGTTCCCTACGATTCCCAGAAAGGCATTAACTTGCTTTTTAGAGAGTGGTTTTCACCCAGGTCTGGCTTGTGTCCACTTTGTTGATTTGGGGTTTGATTTCACCTCTACCTACCACATATCCAAGGTATTTGGCCTCCTCTTTCCTCATAGCACTTTTAGGGGTTTTATAGAGAACCCTGCCTTCCTGAGAGCATCAAACACCACTTGTACCTTTCCCGGATGACTTCCCCAATCTGGACTGAAGATTATGATATTGTCCAGGATGGCCCAGCATAATTCTTAACGGGTGCGAGGATCCCGTCCATGGCCCTCTGAAAGTTTGGAAGGAGCTCCCTGCAGTCCGAACGGCATCTGGATATTTTAAAAGCGATATTCTGGTGTAGAGAAAGCTGTCTTCTCCTTAGCTTCTTGTGACATGGGGATTTGGCATATCCTTTTGTTAGATCCAAGGTGGTTATGTACCTTGCCAGCCCAAGTCTCTCGATCAACTTATCGACACTTATCATCGGATATGTGCCTAACTTGGAGACTTTGTTCAGCTTTTGATAATCAGTACAGAATATCCATTCTCCATAGGGTTTTTATCAAGCACAATAGAGTTAAGGTACCGTCACATTTAGCGACGCTGCAGCGATCCAGACAACGATCCCGATCGCTGCAGCGTCGCTGTTTGGTCGCTGGAGAGCTGTCACACAGACGGCTCTCCAGCGACCAACGATGACGGTCCCCTGGTAACCAGGGTAAACATCAGGTTACTAAGCGCAGGGCCACGCTTAGTAACCTGATGTTTACCCTGGTTACCAGCGTAAAAGTAAAAAAAAAAATACTTACCTTCCGCTGTCTGTCCTTCGGCGCTCTGCTTCTCTGCACTGACTGTGAGCGCCAGCCGGAAAGCACAGTGGTGACGTCACCGCTGTGCTCTGCTTTCCGGCTGGCCGGCGCTCACAGTGCAGAGAAGCACAGCGCCGGGGGACAGACAGCGGAAGGTAAGTATGTAGTGTTTTTTTTTTTTACTTTTATGCTGGTAACCAGGGTAAACATCGGGTTACTAAGCGCGGCCCTGGTTACCAGTGAAGACATCGCTGAATCGGCGTCACAGACACCGATTCAGCGATGTCTGCAGGGAGTCCAGCGACTAAATAAAGTTCTGGACTTTCTGCACCGACCAACGATGGCACAGCAGGATCCTGATCGCTGCTGCGTGTCAAACTGAACGATATCGCTAGCCAGGACGCTGCAACGTCATGGATCGCTAGCGATATCGTTCAGTGTGAAGGTACCTTAAGACCACCTGGTCTTAGCTTGCTCAATGACTCAGATTCAGCATACGCTTCACTTCCTTGGAGATTCTGGAGTTTTCACCAGGTCTCAGGAATTTGGAAGGGCTTCAAGTTCAACTGCACATGGCGTTCCGTCAGAATCTCGTCTTCTATGACATCTGAGAACAGGTCCCGATTCTGCTGCAGCAATTCCCAACATTGCTGGTTTTCGGAAGTGTGTAGTGAGAGTGGTTAACTGGCAAGTGGGACAGGACTTGCAATACCTTAGGATTTCTCAGTGACATCCGGACCAACACCATCCATCTATAGGGTCCTGGTAACAACAATTAGTACAATATATCCCCACTCATCATAAAATAAGAAAATCTGGTCTCAGCCTCTGGCATCTGTGCTATGCCGTTTATAACAATTACTTTATTGAATGCTACTTTTAGAGTTAGGTACCTATGTTGGGCGGACCCAAACTTTTCTCCAGTCACCCCTATATCAAGAATTTTGTCCTCAGAGGGTACTGCCTGCTCATATCCCACAATTACGCAGAAGGGAAACCCGTCAGGCTTTGGGGTTGGTGAGACTTCTTTAGGGCCACCCCTTCTCTTACACAAGCAAGTGAGGTCTCAACCCCTGCCCCATAAGTCACAAACCAACACAAAGTCTTGGCCTATGATAATTGGTTGCAATTAATCCTGGACCGTGCCAACCTTATGGAACTCAGTACCTTGGGCTGCCTGAATGACCACTTTGGCCACCGGATAGTGTTTAGCTTCCCCATGAATGCAGCGGATACCTACCTTCATCCCAGGGATCAATAGGAGACAGAATGTGACCCTCACTAGGGTCACCAAACTCCTTGAGTCTAGTAGTCCAGTCATTTGCAGACCATTCACTTTTACAGGACAAGCTTGGGGCACCACCGCAGATGGACAGTCCACACTGCAAGCCGGATATGCATAAAATGAACACTGGTGTTCCATGCTACAGTCCTCTTGCTCGGTGGTCAGGGGATAATGGGCAGCTATATGACCTGGGCCGTGACATCTCCAGAAAATGACATCCCCTGATGAGACCCTCAGCATGACATGTTTTGCCCCCTTGGACGCTCCACCCCCCTTTTACTATGGAGTGGGTTGCCTCTCCAAGGACCCCCTGATACCTTTTGACTAGTCTGACGAAGTCATCAGTGATATTCCTGGGTAACCCAAGTCTGCATTGGGTTTGGAAGGAAGTGCACGAACTGGTCCATTACAACTCTCTCTACCATCTGTGCTGGGATAGAGGACTAAGACTGCAACCACTTTTGGAAAAGGTGCAGCAGATCACACATTTGGGAGCGATGGGTTTGTCACGGTGAAATGCCCAGCGATGGACCGGTTGTCCTGAAAGTCATTGTCAACAGCAAGCATGCCAAAATTTCTGTTTTCAGTTTTGCATATTCTTTGGTGTCCTGTAAGGCTAAATCGTAGTAGGCATTTTGTGGCTCCCCCCATTAAGTATGGCTCCAGGACTGCTGCCCACTGCTCTGACTATCAGCAATCCTTTCAAAAACAGGTAAAAATGCCTCTATATAGTCACCCAGGATAATTTTTTGCAAGGCTCTCCTCACCACCTTCAGGACATAAAAATCATCATCTGACCTTGGAGTTGAAGCTGGCGCCATGCCATGAACCACCTTTGTGAGTAATTCAATCTGCTGATGTTGCGGTTGTCGGTGCTGATGTAGCGCTTGCTAGTGGTTATGCTGAAAGAATCAGGCTGCACTCAGATGTCACCCGAGTGCAGTCCAATAATGAGTGTGACGAATCGATTCAAAGAAGGAAAACGGAAAGTGGACCCTCTAGACCACAACGACGAACCCCTCACGGATGAGCTGATCAGATTGACCTCCCCATATACAGGGAGAGTTAGGGGCAGGCCCGTGAGGGACTATCGCCACGGAAGCTGGAGGACCAGGATGGGAGAAGACCAAGAAAAGGTGGAGATAGTAGGACCACAGAGTTATGCTATAGAATCAGGCTGCACTCAGATGACACCCGAGCGCAGTCATATAGAGAGTACTGCAGAGACACAGGACTGATGGGTAAACTGCAGCAGTACAGGGACTGGCGGAGGAACTGAGGAGACGCAGAGGCTAGCAGGATACAGGAAAGACAGGATAAACCCAAAGTCAGAGGGAAACATGAACTTCACAGAGACTAAGAGCGGCCAGGAACACCTGAAGGAACAAATGATAACCAGGCACAGAGGGACGGCAGGAAGCAGTTTAAATACCTACAGGCAGGGTAGCACTTCCAGGTAACAGACCTCCAGAACCATAGAGAGGACAATGAGGAGAACTGACCTCCGGGTACTAGTCCTCCAGGACCATAGAGGAGAGGAAGAGGAGGACCGATAGAAGATCAGAAGTGCACACGCACAGCACTGAACCTGGTGTGGCACCCCTAGGGGTATTTGCCACAAAAATAGTTACTGACAGTAAATGCAAATACTAAAATAGCAAGACTGCACTACCACCTCCGGCCAGAAGGGGGAGCTCCAGAGACTCCCCTTGATCCATTCTGGTCTGAGAGAAGAACTGGCAGTTGGGCTAAGGAGCTGATAGTGAGAGGTCATACAGTTGAATCTCTAACAGCCCTGTGACTGTTACCAGGCCTAAATCACCGGCCTGAGGAGAAGAGGGATAGAGAAAAAGGACATTGTGAGAACCGGGTAGCATTAATCACTACCCAGAACAGGCGCAAAGACGGATACCGGATCCGTGGCTGTATTCATTACATATAATACAGCAACCGGAAAAACGTGAGGTGATATCAGCTTCACTAGGGTCGGACGCAGCAACAGACACAGAGTTCAGCGGTACTCCTGGAGGGGGTAAGCCGATAAAAGGACTCGGGTTGCCCGTCGAACCAGGACCCGGAGGGGACACATTGGGCCGGCAGCCAGTTCACATACAGCAGCAGGGCCACACAGATATTGCGTACAATAAGAGGCGAAGACCCCGGCAGGGTCAAAGTAACTCAGAGTTCCCATACAGACTCCGGTGACAGGACTGGTTGTAAATCCTTTTTTGTTAAAGTAAACTGGTTAAACGTTTCAGTGCCTCAGCCTTTCATTTGGACAATAGCCATCTATCCAGGATTGGGATCATCACCGCTGGGAGAACCTGCTGCTGATCAAGTAAGTGCCTGTTCCCTCACGATACCCTTTACACTGTGCATTGCCTGAGGCCACAGCACCGGGTCAAGCCACCCGTGACACCCCCCTCAAGAGACAGACCCCATTGGTCCGGTGCTGGGTACCCCGGTCTCTTGGGCGTCACACTGGTATGCGCGCGCGCACGAGAAGTAGAGGCCAGGAGCGAGCGCGGAGAGAGAGACGCTGACTGGGGAGGCGGCAGCAGCGGTATGATAGTACCCCCGTCTTTACATCCCTCCTTCCTCTTTAGGCCAGAAAGAAACTTAGCTAAAATTCGAGGAGCCTGAATATTCTCCCGAGGCTTCCAGGATCTCTCCTCAGGACAGAAACCCCTCCAGTCGACCAAAAACAAAGTTCTACCTCTAATTTTTTTCATGGCCAAAATGTCCTTAACCTCAAAAACATTGTCTGCGGAAACAGGCGAAGGTGAAGAAAGAGTCGAGGTGTGAAACAGATTGAAAACTACAGGCTTAAGGAGAGATACATGAAAGGAATTAGGGATACGAAGAGAGGCAGGTAACTTAAGTTTGTAAGAGACGTTGTTAATACGTGCCAAAACCTCGAAAGGACCAATATAACGGGAACCCAGTTTATGTGAAGGGATTTTAAGGCGAATAAATCTAGAAGAAAGCCAGACCTTATCCCCAGAATGGAAAACAGGAGAATCGAGACGCCTTTTATCAGCATGCCTCTTCATCCTAAGCTGAGCTAGTTCTAGAGCAGACTTGGTCTCCTGCCAAACCCTGGAGAATTCTTAAAGGTACCTTCACACTGAACGATATCGCTAGCGATCCGTGACGTTGCAGCATCCTGGCTAGCGATATCGTTCAGTTTGACACGCAGCAGCGATCAGGATCCTGCTGTGCCATCGTTGGTCGGTGCAGAAAGTCCAGAACTTTATTTAGTCGCTGGACTCCCTGCAGACATCGCTTAATCGGCGTGTGTGACGCCGATTCAGCGGTCTTCACTGGTAACCAGGGTAGACATCGGGTTACTAAGCGCAGGGCCGCGCTTAGTAACCCGATGTTTACCCTGGTTACCAGCGTAAAAGTAAAAACAAAAAAAAAAACTAAATACTTACCTTCCGCTGTCTGTCCCCCGGCGCTGTGCTTCTCTGCACTGTGAGCGCCGGCCAGCCGGAAAGCAGAGCACAGCGGTGACGTCACCGCTGTGCTTTCCGGCTGGCGCTCACAGTCAGTGCAGAGAGGCAGAGCGCCGGAGGACAGACAGCGGAAGGTAAGTATGTAGTGTTTTTTTTTTTTTACTTTTACGCTGGTAACCAGGGTAAACATCGGGTTACTAAGCGCGGCCCTGCGCTTAGTAACTTGATGTTTACCCTGGTTACCAGGGGACCGTCATCGTTGGTCGCTGGAGAGCCGTCTGTGTGACAGCTCTCCAGCGACCAAACAGCGACGCTGCAGCGATCGGGATCGTTGTCTGGATCGCTGCAGCGTCGCTAAATGTGACGGTACCTTAACTCTATTGTGCTTGATAAAAACCCTATGGAGAATGGATATTCTGTACTGATTATCAAAAGCTGAACAAAGTCTCCAAGTTAGGCACATATCCGATGATAAGTGTCGATAAGTTGATCGAGAGACTTGGGCTGGCAAGGTACATAACCACCTTGGATCTAACAAAAGGATATGCCAAATCCCCATGTCACAAGAAGCTAAGGAGAAGACAGCTTTCTCTACACCAGAATATCGCTTTTAAAATATCCAGATGCCGTTCGGACTGCAGGGAGCTCCTTCCAAACTTTCAGAGGGCCATGGACGGGATCCTCGCACCGTTAAGAATTATGCTGGGCCATCCTGGACAATATCATAATCTTCAGTCCAGATTGGGGAAGTCATCCGGGAAAGGTACAGGTGGTGTTTGATGCTCTCAGGAAGGCAGGGTTCTCTATAAAACCCCTAAAAGTGCTATGAGGAAAGAGGAGGCCAAATACCTTGGATATGTGGTAGGTAGAGGTGAAATCAAACCCCAAATCAACAAAGTGGACACAAGCCAGACCTGGGTGAAAACCACTCTCTAAAAAGCAAGTTAATGCCTTTCTGGGAATCGTAGGGAACCTATAGGTGGTTCATTCCAAACTTTGACACACAGCAGCGATCAGGATCCTGCTGTGATGTCGTTGGTCGGAACTAGAAGGCCAGCACTTTCTTTCGTCGCTGGACCTCCTGTAGACATCGCTGAATCGGCGTGTGTGACGCCGATTCAGCGATGTCTTCACTGGTAACCAGGGTAAACATCGGGTTACTAAGCACGGCCCTGCACTTAGTAACCCGATGTTTACCCTGGTTACCGGCATCGTTGGTCGCTGGAGAGCTGTCTGTGTGACAGCTCTCCAGCGACCAAACAGCGACGCTGCAGCGATCCGGATCGTTGTCTGGATCGCTGCAGCATCGCTCAGTGTGAAGGTACCTTTAGACAGAAGATCTGCCGCCAGCACAGTAGAGACAGGAGGAACTGGTAGAGGAAGACCAGGGTGTTGTCCGTAGACGATAAAAACTGGAGATTTGGTAGAAGCTTCACTGGGGTGGTTATTATAAGAAAACTCGGCCCATGGTAGTAAGTCAGACCAATCATTTTGATGAGCGTTGGAGAAATGCCAGAGATAAGTAACCAGGATCTGATTGGTACGCTCCACTTGGCCGTTGGACTGTGGATGATAGGCCGAAGAAAAATCAAGCGAAATGTTCAATGACTTACAGAGAGATCTCCAGAAACGAGTGGTGAACTGAACTCCCCGGTCAGAAACAATGTGCTGTGGAAGACCATGAATGCGAAAAATATGTTGAACAAAAATCTTTGCCAGTTCAGGAGCCGAAGGCAGACCAGGAAGAGCAATAAAATGTGCCATTTTAGAGAAACAGTCCACAACCACGAGGATGACAGTACAACCACAGGAGCGAGGCAGATCAGTTAAGAAATCCATTGCAATATGTTGCCATGGAGCAGTAGGCACTGGAAGAGGAAGAAGAAGCCCGGAAGGAAGCCGCCTGGGTACTTTGTTCTTGGCACAGGAAGTACAAGAGACCACAAAAGCTTGGACATCCTTCAAAAGAGTCGACCACCAGTAGTGACGAGATATTAGATCAAGCGTTTTCTTGAAACAGACATGTCCCGCTAGCTTGGAAGCATGTCCCCAGAGCAACACACGTCTCCTGTTCCCCTCAGAAACGAAAGTCTTACCCGGAGGTAAAGAGGTCATAGATACTGGAGCAAGTGTGATTATTCTAGCGGGGTCAATGATGTGCTTGGATTCCTTCTCAGTGTCCACTGACAAGAAGGACCTGGAAAGAGCGTCAGCTTTGAAGTTCTTTTCTCCAGGCAGGAAGCGAAGTTCAAAGTCAAATTGGGCAAAGAACAAGGCCCACCTGGCCTGTCGTGGATTCAGTCGGTGTGCTGAATGGATGTATGCCAAATTCTTATGATCCGTAAAGATGACAAAGGGATGTAAGGCTCCCTCCAACAGATATCCCCACTCCTCTAAGGCCAATTTAATGGCCAAAAGTTCTCTGTCGCCAATGGAATAATTTCTTTCAGAAGAAGAGAAACTCTTGGAGATGAAACCACAGGGCACAAGACGACCAGCAGAAGACTTCTGAGAAAGCACAGCTCCGGCACCAACAGCAGAGGTGTCAACCTCTAGGAAGAAGGGTTTATTAGCTTCAGGGCGATGGAGTAAAGCAGCGGAGGCAAATGCTTCTTTGAGAGAGTGGAAAGCCTTTTCAGCCTCTGCTGGCCAAAGACGAGAATTGGCACCCTTCTTTATCAAAGAGGAGATGGAAGCCGACAAGGAGGAGAAATGAGGAATAAATTGCCGATAGTAATTTGTGAATCCTAGGAAGCGCTGAATCGCCTTAACCCCAAGTGGACGTGGCCAGTTGAGTACGGCAGAAACTTTAGCCGGATCCATACACAGACCAGAATCAGAGATGATGAAGCCCTGGAATGGCAGGGACACCTGTTCGAAGGCACACTCAAGTTTAGCATATAGACAATTCTCCCTCAGACGGAGAAGGACTTGCCGCACATGTCTCCTATGAGAAAGCAGATCCGGTGAAAACACAAGGATGTCGTCCAAGTACACCACTACACAGGTGTAAAGTAGGTCCCGAAAAACATCATTCACCAACTCTTGAAAAACTGCAGGAGCATTACATAAGCCGAAAGGCATCACCAAATACTCATAATGACCGTCTCTGGTGTTAAACGCAGTCTTCCATTCGTCACCCGAACGAATTCGGATCAAGCTGTAAGCTCCTCAGATCCAGTTTAGTGAAGATTCGTGCTCCACGCAGACGATCAAAAAGTTCTGGGATGAGAGGAAGTGTATACTTGTTTTTAATGGTGATGTTATTGAGGCCTCGGTAATCAATGCAGGGACGAAGGGAACCGTCCTTCTTGACGAAGAAAAAAACAGCGCCTGCAGGTGAGGAGGACTTCCGTATAAAGCCTCTGGCCAGATTCTCTTGAACGTATTCAGACATGGCTACAGTCTCGGAGGGTGAGAGAGGATAAATACGACCTCTAGGAGGAGTAGAGCCGGATACAAGATCTATCGGACAGTCGTATGGGCGATGCGGAGGTAAGACTTCTGCTTCCTTTTTGTTGAAAACGTCTGAAAAAGAGTGATAAGCTGCACATAGATTCGCTAGTTCTGGAACCAAGGGAGAGAGACTAGCAGGCTTGACGGGAAGCAGGCATCTGTCTTGACAAAACTGTCCCCAGGATAGGACGTCCCCAGTACGCCAATTCTGAGTAGGTTCATGGTTTCTTAGCCAGGGGAGTCCTAAAAGAAATGCATGGGATAAAGACGGTAAAACATAAAATGCCAACTTTTCTCGATGTAAAGCTCCAATTTGAATCTTAATCTCCTCTGTGACAGAAGAAACGACCTCCCGCAAAGGCTGACCGTCGACAGAAGCTATTTGCCTAGGAACCTCCAAGGATCTGACAGGAATCCCAAGCCTCTCGACGAGCTCAAGTTGAACAAAATTCCCAGCCGCACCAGAATCCACATAAGCCTCAAGAGAGAAGCGACTGGAACCCATGTGTAAAATGACAGGCAAAATCAAAGGTGGAGAGGAATCATGGCTACCTAGGGAGGCCTCTTTTACCTGACCTAGGCGGAGGCGTTTCCCGGCTTCTGGGGACAAGAACGCAGAAGATGAGAAGCGCTGCCACAAAAGCATAAGCCCTGTGCAAGTCTCTCCTTTCGGCGTTGTTGGGGAGGCTTGAGGCGAACAACCCGCATAGGCTCAGGGGAAGAAGAGGAAGAAGCTGCAGTGGTTTGGGAAGGAGAAGTACCACGTGTAACGGAGGAAAAACGAGGAGGTCTCCTCTCTCTGACAACCTCACGAGAACGCTCCTGGAACCGCAAATCAATGCGAGTCGCCAAAGATATAAGGTCATCTAAAGCAGAAGGAGTATCCCGCCCTGCCAGCTCATCCTTAATCCGGGAAGACAAACCTCGCCAAAATGCTCCCCTCAAAGCCTCATTATTCCAACCTAATTCAGAGGACAGCGTCCGGAAACGGATGGCATATGGAGCTACAGAAAGGGTCCCCTGACAAAGGTTGAAAAGGGACTCAGTAGTCGAACCAGAGGACCAGGTTCATCAAACACCTTGCGCAACGTGTCTAAAAAGAGAGCAAGTTGAGAAACCACAGGATCATCTCGCTCCCAAAGAGGGTTCGCCCAAGCCACAGCCTCGCCCTCCAAATGGGACACCACAAAAGCCACCTTAGCACGTTTGCTACGGTCAGTTGGGTACAGTAGTGGGGATAATTCAAAGTGTAGTTGACACTGGTTGAGAAACCCACGACATAATTTAGGTTCCCCACCATATCGAGGTGGCCTGGCAAGAC